>NC_073383.1:9690924-9805924 GCF_028641065.1 Leucoraja erinaceus | reverse complement strand
ACCCAAACTATCCAAGTCACCTTGCAGCCTCCTAGCATCCTCCTCACAGCTAACACTGCCCCCCCAGCTTCGTGTCATCCGCAAACTTGGAGATGTTGCATTCAATTCCCTCATCCAGATCATTAATATAAATTGTAAATAGCTGGGGTCCCAGTACTGAGCCTTGCGGTACCCCACTAGTCCACCTTCTCTATCCACATCAATACTGAACCCCCAATACCGTGTGCTTTAAGTTTGCATACTAATCTCTTATGTTGGACCTTGTTGAAAGCCTTCTGAAAGTCCAGATATAACACATCCACTGGTTCTCCCTCATCCACTCTACTAGTTACAACCTCGAAAAATTCTATAAGATTCGTCAGACATGATTTACCTTTCATAAATCCATGCTGACTTTGTCCAATGAATTCACCACTTTCCAAATGTGCTGCTATCCCATCTTTAATAACTGACTCTAGCATTTTCCCCACTACTGATGTTAGACTAAATGGTCTGCAATTCCCCGTTTTCTCTCTCCCTCCCTTTTTAAAAAGTGGGGTTACATTAGCTACCCTCCAATCGTCAGGAACAACTCCAGAATCTAAAGAGTTTTGAAAAATTATCACTAATACATCCACTATTTCTGGGGCTAATTCCTTAAGTACTCTGGGATGCAGCCTATCTGGCCCTGGGGATTTATCGGCCTTTAATCCAGTCAATTTACCTAACACCACTTCCCGGCTAACCTGGATTTCACTCTGTTCCTCCATCTCATTTGAACCCCTGCTATTTCCGGCAGATTATTTACGTCTTCCTTAATGAAGACATAACCAAAGTAGTTATTCAATTGGTCCACCATATCCTTGTTCCCCATGATCAACTCACCTGTTTCTGACTGCAAGGGACCTACATTTGTTTTAACTAATCTTTTTCTCTTCACATATTTATAAAAACTTTTGCAGTCAGTTTTTATGTTCCCTGCCAGTTTTCTTTCATAATCTATTTTCCCTTTCCTAATTAAGCCCTTTGTCCTCCTCTGCTGGACTCTGAATTTCTCCCAGTCTCCTGGTAGGCTGCATTTTCTGGCTAATTTGTATGCTTCATCTTTTGTTTTGATCCCTGATTTCCCTTGTTATCCACGGATGCAGCACCATCCCTGATTTATTCTTTTGCCAAACTGGGATGAACAATTGTTGTAGTTCATCCATGCAGTCTTTAAATGCCTTCCATTACATATCCACCGTCAACCCTTTAAGAATCAATTGCCAGTCTATCTTGGCCAATTCACGTCTCATACCCTCAAAGTTTCATAACCTTTAAGTTCAGGACCCTTGTTTCTGAATTAACAATGTCACTCTCCATCCTAATGAAGAACTCAACTATATTATGGTCACTCTTGCCCAAGGGGCCACTCACAACAAGACTGCTAACTAACCCTTCCTCATTACTCAATACCCAGTCTAGAATAGCCTGCTCTTTTGGTTCCTCTACATGTTGGTTTAGAAAACTATCCCACATACATTCCAAGAAATCCTCTTCCTCAGCACCCCTCCCAATTTGATTCACCCAATCTATATGTAGATTGAAGTCACCCATTGTAACTGTTTTGCCTTTGTCGCACGCATTTTTAATTTCCTGTTTGATGCCATCCCCAACTCCACTACTACTGTTAGGTGGCCTGTACACAACTCCCACTAGCGTTTTCTGCCCCTTAGTATTTCGCAGCTCTACCCATATCGATTCCACATCCTCCAAGCTAATGTCCTTCCTTTCTATTGCATTAATTTCCTCTCTAACCAGCAACGCTACCCCACCTCCTTTTCCTTTCTGTCTATCCCTCCTGAATATTGAATATCCCTGGATGTTCAGCTCCCAGCCTTGGTCACCCTGGAGCCATGTCTCCGTGATCCCAACTATATCATAGTCATTAAAAGCTATCTGCACATTCAACTCATCCACCTTATTACGAATGCTCCTTGCATTGAGACACAAAGCCGTGAAACACTCTTACCCCTTATACGATTATGTTGAAAAGTGGCCCTTTTTGATTTTTGCCCTGGATTTGTCTGCCTGCCACTTTTACTTTTCACCTTGCCACCTATTGCTTCTACTCTCATTTTACACCTATCTGTCTCTCTGCTCATGCACCCATCCCCCTGCCACATTAGTTTAAATCCTCCCCGACAGCACTAGCAAACACTCCCCCAAGGACATTGGTTCAATTCCAGCCCAGGTGCAGACCGTCCTGTTTGTACTGGTCCCACCTCCCCAGAACTGGTTCCAATGACCTAGAAATTTGAATCCCTCCCCCTTGCACCATTTTTCAAGCCACGTATTCATCTGCAATATCCTCCTATTTCTACTCTGACTAGCCCATGGTACTGGTAGTAATCCAGAGATTATTACCTTTGAGGTCCTACTTTTAAGTTTATCTCCTAGCTCCCTAAATTCACCTTGTAGGACCTCATCCCGTTTTTTACCTATATCGTTGGTGCCAATATGCACCACGACAACTGGCTGTTCACCCTCCCCCTCCAGAATGTTCTGCAGCCGTTCAGTGACATCCCTGACCTTTGCACCAGGGAGGCAACATACCATCCTGGAGTCTTGTTTGCGGCCGCAGAAACGCCTATCTATTCCCCTTACAATTGAATTTCCTATTACTATTGCCCTTCCACTCTTTTTCCCCCCCTCATGTGCCGCAGAGCCACCCATGGTGCCATGAACTTGGCTGCTGCTGCCTTCCCCTGATGAGCCATCTCCCCTAACAGTATCCAAAATGGTATATCTGTTTAGGAAGGAGATGACCGCAGGGGACTCCTGCACTGCCTGCCTACGTGCTATCCACGACTTTCTCAGCATCATGGATGCTCCAGTATGAATCCAACCGCAGCTCCAATCGTTCAATGCGGTCTGCCAGGAGCTGCAGCTGGACACACTTCCTGCAAACGTAGTCACCAGGGACACCGAACATATCCCTGATCTCCCACATGTTGCGGGATGAGCAAACCATGGGGCCGATCTCAACTGACATGGCTTACCACCAAATTAAATCACTCACACGCTATAAAAATCTTAATCCTATAAACTGTACCTTTACTAAAAAGCACTGTACCCTTAACTCACTGTACCCTTAACTCACTGAACCCTTAACCAAAAAGCAGAAATGCAAACCTGGGGTTGCTCCCAATCAGCTGCTTCCTCTGGTCCGCTTCCACCAATCAGCGGCTTCCACCAGACCATTTCCTTGGAAGTGTGATGGAACGTTGCAGATTGGGTACTCCTCCTCTTGCTCCAACGGCTCCCGGGCCTCTGTGGTCTCTGGATGAGGAAGTCGAGGATCCAATTACCAGATCGAGACCCAGATCTGAGAGCTTGGTAACCAGCTTGGAGTGGATGATGGTATTAAACGCCGAGCTGTAGTCAATGAATAACAGCCTGACAGGTAGGAGTTGATATGCGCCATAATCATCCTCTCAAAGCACTTCATCATCACAGTTAGTGCCACTGGTCGATAGTCATTGATGCACGTCACCTTGCTCTTCTTGGGCACCGGTGTTATTGATGCCCTTTTAAAGCAGGTGGGAACCTCAAACCTCAGAAGTGAGAGGTTGAAAATGTCCGTAAAACTCCAGCCAGTTGGTCCGCACAGGTTTTTAGAACACGACTGGTTATTCCATCGGGTTCAGGAGCTTTCCGAGGATTCACCTCCCTGAACGATCTTCTGATGTCGGCCTCTGTGACTGTGACTGAGACTGAAATACCATAACGGCGAATGGGGGCTCGGAAAGGCACATCAGTATTCTCCCTATCAAAGCGTGCATAGAACGCATTGAGCTCATCAGGGAGTGATGCTTCGCTGACATTTGAGCTGCCTCCTGATTTCGCCTTGTAGGAGGTTATGGCATTCAAGCCCTGCCACAGTTGCTGAACATCCGTCATTTATGGTCATTTATACTTCCCACTGCAATTGCTCTGGTGGCAGAACTTTGAAATAATGCTAAGTCTTCTCCTGTTGTGAAAAATTATGTTGCATCCAGATGTCTGCAGAAGATTGGGGAGAAAACAAGTGTAGATAATCCAATATGTGTAATCAGTACATATTATCCATTTTATTTTTAACTGAACAAAACTGGGAGATTTTTTTGGTGCAATCACATGCAAGACGCGCTTAAACGAAAAATGGAATTTATGATTAGTGGAAAAAATGATTAAATCTTCCTCTCCTCTTTTCTAATGTTTTACCAATGAAAAATACTGAAAATGTGATATTTGGTCACACCTAAAGACTTCTTACCCTGCCCATTATCTTTAACTTACTTCCTAATCACTCTCTCAGGCAGAACCAGACTAATGAAAAAATGGTAGAAGCAGACTAAGCAGAAAAGCAACTTCATGATACTTGCTTCTGACATAAGATTGAGGCCCTTCTCTTTTCATCATATATGCCACCTATTCTACTTCTTCAATATTGGCCATTTCACTCGTCGCTACTCTACTATTAACGTCCAATCCAGACTTCTGTTATTTCCAACCTCATTTAGATCGGTGTCACTCATTATCTAAACTTCTCTAAGACTGAATTCATTCAACTACAAACACCAATGCACATGTTTAGACTTTTATCATAATCCCAACCATGGTGAAGAAGTCTGAAGAAGGGTCTCAACCCGAAACGTCACCCATTCCCTCTCTCCAGAGATGCTGCCTCTCCCGCTGAGTTACTCCAGCATTTTGTGTCTACCTATGATGATGTTCCGACCTCCATCAAGTCCCTTTCACCTTATATCATTGTCAAAGTCATAGTCATACAGCATGGAAACAGGCCCTGCAGCCCTATTAATTCATGTCAACTAAGATGCCCCAAGCTGATCCGTTTCTCTACATTTGGTCTAATTCAATTTAATCCTTTCCTATCCATTTGCCTGCCCAAGAGTTTTTTTTAAATGCTGTTATAGTACCAGACTCAACTACTATTTTGGCTGCTCATTCCACATACCCACCAACCTCTGAGTGCAAAAGATGTCCCTCAGGCTCCTATCAAATCTTTCACCTCTTTCCAGGTCCTCTGGTTCTTGATTCCCTTTCCCTTTAACTTCACAAATTGCAGTACCTCTCATTTACCTCAGCCCATATCTCAGCCCTCAGCCCATCTCATTCCTCAGCCCATTTGCCCAACTGATCAAGATCTCATTGTAAATTTTGATAACTATATTCAGTCCACTTTAAACCCCTTTTTCACAGGGCGAATTGACGCAAGAGTTAACCATAGTTGAACATCGTGGGAACCTCTTGCGATAACCGTACGGCATTCGTGGACCACCGTGGCGCTAACGGCAGGTACTCGTGTAACTCGGTGACTCGGGAGAAAATTCAAACAAGCTTGAATTTCTCCAAGAGTGACTTGTACAGTTGTGGTTGAACATTGCAACATTATATGCACGTAGTGGCCAGTGCGATATCCGTACTGACTCTTGCGTGTACCGTGGGAACTCCTGCGAACGGTGAACCCGGAAGCTGGACAGAGGGGACAGAAGGTGAGTAAAAATTGTCTTCTGTGGGATTGAATTTTAAAAATAAAGATTTGCATCCGCATATGGACATCAACTTATTCATGAGGAAATAATTATAATCTTTAAAAGGGACTTTACTGAAAGGTCCCGCATTTTTATGGTCCATGAGAAATTTTTCACATGTACCTCTTTGAGAGATACAGCTCGGAGTCCTCACCGACCAGCGATCGATGCCTTTCCGAAGCAGGGTCCGGAACGCTACCAATCAATGTTCTCCAGAGACCCGTGTAAAGGAGTGAACTGCACATGCAGGTTTAAAACGAAGACAGACACAAAAAGCTGGAGTAACTCAGCGAGTCAAGCAGCATCTCTGGAGAAAAATAGGTGGTGTTTCGGGACGAGACACATCTTCAGACTCAATTCCGTTTAGGATGTCTGAAGAAGGGTTCCGATTCGAATCGCCATCTATTCTTTTTCTCCAGAGAAGCTGCCTGACACGCTGACTTACTCCAGCTTTTTATGTTTTTCTTCCCAGATCTGACTTACCTGCTGAGTTACACCAACATTTTGTGTCCTTTTGTGCGTATTAACCAGCATCTGCAGTTCCTTTAGACATTACCTAACTTCAGATTTTCGAGATATAGCGCGGAAACAGGCCCTTCGGCCCACTGAGTCCGCGCCGACCACCTATTCTTATACACTCCAGGGACAATTTTACAATGTTACCGAAGCCGATTAACTTACAAACCTGTAATCTCTGGAGTGTGAGAGGAAACCGGTGCACCCATGGTCAGGATCGAACCCCGGTCTCTGGGGCTGTGAGGCAGCAACTCAACCACTGTGCCGCATGTAGTCAGATTTAATAAATTGCTAATAGAGTCAATTATTAGTCAATTAATAACAGAATCAATTATTGTTGGTGACATTTAACCTACGAATATCAGACTATTTTCGCAGAGGTAAGGGCCAATTAGGCATAGCAAAAGGTATGAACACTTTTAAACATTTTTTTCCGACTATTTTGTCAAATGCAAATACAGGGAGAATGATCAAAGTGCACACATGGCTCACTCTGTAGAAGCGTTCGGAGTTTAAATGTTCCATGTATTCCTTCTTAAAGTATAAATTTTTGTGTGGCCAGGGGTGCGATTGAGAACAGCTGGGAAAGGGCGGAGGGGGCATCACGAATAACAGCGTTTCCCTGGCCATATTATGGCCCATTCCCCAACCGTAACATTAATCAAGCTCTGTCTAACTCCGCCTTCACACCATCCCCCTGTGACATGGGTTAGTCATCACTGGGCGGGCTGTGGGCTGAATGGCCTGCCAACGGGAGTCAGAGACTTGACACTGAGATCCATTGTACAAGAAGGAACTGCGGATGCTGGTTTTTACCGAAGATAGACACAAACGCCACCTGTTCATTTTCTCCAGAGATGTTGCCTGACCCATTGAGTTACTCCAACATTTTGTGTCTGTGTTCACTATGAACATTGAATTATTTAATTTTAGTTAACTTACACTCTCTCTCTCTCCCCCCCCCCCCCCCCTCCCCCCCCCCCCCCCCCCCCCCCCCCCCCCCCCCCCCCCCCCCCCCCCCCCTCCCCCATGCAGTAAATGTCGGTTAACCCAAGGTTTGCAACGATGGTCCCCTCTTGGGATCACACTATCCCTAGCCAACAACAATCAGGGAACCAAATATAGACATAAAGTACTGGAGTGACTCAGTGGGTCAGACAGCATCTCTGGAGGAAGGGGTTAGGCGACATTTCGGGTCGGGACCCCTCTTCAAAATACCCTGCTGAGGTCATCTGTTGTTGGCCCTGATTTGTCCCAGTCTTTTCTTGCTTCCAGTTGCCCCCTACAATCATCCCGAAGAAGGGTCCCGACCAAAAATGGAATATATTCCTTTTCTCCAGAGATGCTGCTTGGCCCGCTGAGTTACTCCAGCATTTTGTGTCTAACTTGCTGATTCAGACAGTTTTTGATTTACTCTGAAACACACGTTGGAAATTTAAACTTGGGCGCAACTAACATCGTCTTACTACCGTGGGAACTCTTTAACTCAGCGGGCAGGCAGCAGTTAATTGTTGCTCCCTTCAGTTTCCCAGGGGGTCGGGACGGGACTGGAGTTGGGAGGGAAAGGTGGGGGAGTCGAGGGAGAGGAGGGGGAGACAGATGGGGGTGGCTTCATTTACTGGCGGCGGGTGTCTGTCACTGAAACAGGCAGGTGAGATTTCACATCCACCTTGTGTGTGCCTCTCTCTCTCTCCCTCCCTCCCTCTCACACAGGCTGAGAGGCTCTGCCTCTGTGAGTGTACGTCTCTTTCTACCCCTCTCCCACATACACAGTAAAACTCTGCTTTGTGTGTGTATATACCAATTCAACCAAGGGAGGATATTTATAGTGTGTGAAAAAAAAAGTGACATCATTTGTGCCACGTGATGATTTAATTACACTTGACAGTTTACAATGTCATTCAAGATTTAACGGGAAAGCTCGGGAGATGGACAAGTCACTCGCACAAATAACAGAAATGCCAAGTACCGTGGGAACTCTTTGTCTACCCCCCTGTTATATCATGTGATATCGTGCTAGACCACGACCACTTCACTCTGGCTACATCTTGCATCGTCGCCCTGTGAAAAAGGCCTATAAGTCTCATCTACAAACTTACTAATCAAGCCTTCTATATTTTCATCCAAATCATTGATGTAAACCACAAACAGCAATGGGCTCAACACCCACCCATGGGCATGTACCTCCAGTATGATAAGATATCTGCCACTATCATCCTCTGTTTCCTTCCATGAAGCCAATTCTGTATCCAGTAAGCTACTTCTCCCCGGATTTCATGCAATCTAACATTCCTGAACAGCATGCCGTGCGGAATCTTAACAAAGACCCTTGCTAAAGTCAATATAGACAACATCGATGGCATTGCCCTCATTAACCTTATTGGTTAAGGCATTAACCTTATTGGTTAAGTTTCTTCAAAAATTTCAGTAAAATTGGCAAGACACGATCTCCCATATACTAAACAATGCTGACTATCCCTAATCAGCCCTTGTCTATCTAAATGCATATAAATCTTATCCTTCAGAATCTTCCTCAGTAATTTACTACAAATGTTAGGCTTACTGGTTTATAGTTCCCAGGCTGTTCCTTACAGCCCTTCTTAAATAGAGGCACAGCATTAGCTGCCCTCCTGTCATCCTGCACTTCACCCATGTCTAATGATGATTCATATATCTCAGCCGGGGCTTCTGCTATTTCTTCTCTAGTTTCCCAGAGTGTCCTTGGATATATCTGATTAGGCATGGGAGATTTACCTACCTTAATATGCCCTGGGACGTCCAAAATCTCCTCGGCCATAATACAAACTGTCCTCAAGACATCTCCATTAACTGTCTCAAGCTCCCTTTATGTGTTCTTTAACTTCCAGAGAATGTCTAGAGCCAAGCTTATAGCTGACTCCACTGTATGCAATAAAGGAAAAACCTTTCCGTTACATTTAACATTTATTTTAGGCCTCATTACTTTGAGTATTTGTTCATGCAATAAACTCCATGGTAATATGCAAACAATGTGGTCAACTTAAAATAACATTATTACAAGCCAATGAAAAGGTCAAATCCACTGGGAAACGTCCAGGGACAGTTAGATTGCGTATCGCAGCATGTACAGGAAGGGATGAGCCAGAGTACACATAGTTTCACAAGCTGCAAAATTATTTAAAAAAAGCTTGCACAGTTGCGGGATTTTGAAAAATTAACTTTAAAATGTTCCTCATCAAAAATGTTCCACTTCAAACATTTTATTAAAATCATGCAACCACATTTTGTAAAACAAAAATTAGAGGACTTTCAGCTAATTGAATATACATCTGCTCATTGAATTACAAAGGCCATGAAGATTTTAATTTAACATCTATCAAAAATCAGCAGGCTATATAGATTTTATTACCATACTGGGTTACAAATCATTAATTACATGTATTATTACAATTATATGTCAAATATTTGAAAGAGCGTCTTTTGCATTCCATTCATATTTAAAAGTGAAGATGTTTTACAGGGAATGTAAAATTCTGAGAAGGCATGACTGGGAGTTGGTGAGAAGCTGTTCCCCATGGCTGAGAATTTGTAGAGAGTGCACGTCAACTAAAAATAGGGAATAGCTGTCGAGGACTGATTTCTCCCCACAAATATTTGGAACTCTATTTGTGCTTAAGGTGATGAGTTGTTGAGAATATTGAAATCTGAGGTCAGTGGATTTTTGGATTGCTAAAGGAATTAAAAGATCTGGTGGGAAAATGGACTTGAGGTCAAAGATCAGGGAGAGCAGGCTTAAGGGATCTGTTCCTATTTCTTATATTCCATGAAACATCATCCTTGAACATGTGTGTTAACGGGTCTGATTGGTATGTTGAAATTCTAGCATTCTGCATGCTGGTTCAGGTTAAGATGCTAAAATTGTACCAGTGTAGTCAACCATGTAATAGTAGTTTTATATAATTAGTAAGAAATGAATCACTTTGTTTTGAACTTCTTAATGTGCTTTCAATGAAGCAAATGAAGTAATTCACTGGAATAGAGGGAACTGGGATAAACTTGGCAATACGCATTAAGATTAATGTAAAGATTGATGCAGTAGAGGCCATATTCCTAAATCATATAATCGGATCAGTCACTTGAAGAAGATGAAGATGCCCATTAACTGGATACAAGAAATAATGAGAAAAGAGATATTTATGGCTACGTAGATTCTATTTGAAATGCAAAAATAAAACTTGCAGATGCAGGAATTCTGAAATAAAGGAAAACGCTGAAAATACCGAGCAGGTCAGGAAGCATCTGTGGAGAGAGAAATAATTAACAATTCAGGTCACTGATATTTTGTCAGATTAAGAAAAGTTAGATTTGAAGCATCTCTCTGCCTGCCTCAACACTGTAGGTTCAATAGCATGAATCTTCCATGAATCAATAGCATTCGCTCTTTTGGCTGCAATCAACATGTACTATTAACCAAAAGTATTTTTCCAATTCGACCTATATATCCTTTATTATCCAAACACCTATATGATGTGAAAATGAACCATTATAATAGGATCCTATTCCATCAGGGAGAGATATTGGAAAATAGTCAAAGTAATTTAAAAAAACTTATCCTTTGTCATTTTTCCTCACGACCTGGTTTCTCTTTTCATCTTTGTTTTCCTCTCTTTACTTAGTTTGATATGAATTCACTCGCTCTTGTTCATGTTATGTTCCAAATCCTAACATTTATATTGCCCATTGAACAGCTCACAATTCCAGCAACTCGCCCTGTAAATGCAAAATAAATTTTCCATCTGTTATTGTTTAGAAGTACCGATATAGAAAATATATTTTATATTGTTTTAGGCTTTAAACCAAGTGCTGTATATTTTAATTTTATTCCGTGTTCCCATTGCTGTCACTGCTCATAATATTATTCTTCCACTGTTCACTTATCTTTGCTACTAGCAATTATGAAGCATCAGAATGATTTAACTAGCTTCACATACGGTACAAGTGAATGGCTGTTCTTGGGTAGGCATGACTGATTTTGAGAAATCAACAAATTTTCCTTAAAAATTATTTTTCTTTGGTGAAGAATATGTGCATTTGTATTTATAGAGTGGGCTATGGATGGGTTATTTTGGAAGAAGCTCCTGATGGATCCTGATGGATCCAATAGTACACGCTGTCCCAATATACTCTGATTTTTAGTTTAACTATTGGAAGGCAACTTTTTGAGCAAGACAGAGCAGGTTTATGTATGGCCCTTGTCAGAACAGGTAATATTGATTTTTTTTTAAAGACTCAAAGTGCTGGAGTAACTCAGTGGATCAGGCAGCATTTCTGGAGAACACAGATAAGTGACGTTTCAGGTTGAGACCGTAGGACTTGGTGTCCATTTTTTTGTAAACCAGCACCTGCAGTTCCTTGTTCCAATAAACTAATTTCCCCATCCAATCATCTCATTTTACAAAGGCATTAACCCCTCTCCAGACCTAATTCAAAGGACCATTCTTCCCAGTCCATTTTGCAATTTATACCTTCTATCTATCCAGTCTGCACTGGTATTCTAATCCTCTCAATAGCAGCCTGGTATTCTTCTGCCTCTGTAACCTACTTCATCTGTCACTTTATTGCCATTCACCCTATTCAAGTCAATTGTCCTCTCTCTTGCACCCCAAAAGCACTCTCTTTTTACCATGTCCCAACGCCCAACTCTGCTTTAGGTAGGTGGATGTAGGTGGCAATATAAATATCATGAAAGAGAATAGGAAAGGAGACACTTTTTTGCTACTCGCGTGCAATCCCTGAAATAACTTGCTGCCAATTAACCTTTGTGAACATCAACATTTTTTACATAGGAATATTTTTTGATTGCTAATTGGTTTCTCAAATTACAGTTCTTTCAAAAAACCAATGGCATTTTTGTATGTAAATGCCTCTAAATTTGGAGTTTGATGGCAAACATGACTTGCTGGCTGCATTTTTCCAGCTGTGTCCAGTGTTGGCCTTCTTGTAGAGTCCAGTGACAGAGCACAAGTTCAGGGCAATACCCAGCAATTATTATGCTGGGGGACCTGTCTCCGAAACAGTGACTCGATTTGTTTCAATGGCAGGTAATATAGAAACATAGAAATTAGGTGCAGGAGTAGGCCATTCGGCCCTTCGAGCCTGCACCACCATTCAATATGATCATGGCTGATCATCCAACTCAGTATCCCGTACCTGCCTTCTCTCCATAACCCCTGATCCCCTTAGCCACAAGGGCCACATCTAACTCCCTCTTAAATATAGCCAATGAACTGGCCTCAACTACCCTCTGTGGCAGAGAGTTCCAGAGATTCACCACTCTCTGTGTGAAAAAAGTTCTTCTCATCTCGGTTTTAAAGGATTTCCCCCTTATCCTTAAGCTGTGACCCCTTGTCCTGGACTTCCCTAACATCGGGAACAATCTTCCGGCATCTAGCCTGTCCAACCCCTTAAGAATTTTGTAAGTTTCTATAAGATCCCCTCTCAATCTCCTAAATTCTAAAGAGTATAAACCAAGTCTATCCAGTCTTTCTTCATAAGACAGTCCTGACATCCCAGGAATCAGTCTGGTGAACCGTCTCTGCACTCCCTCTATGGCAATAATGTCCTTCCTCAGATTTGGAGACCAAAACTGTACGCAATACTCCAGGTGTGGTCTCACCAAGACCCTGTACAACTGCAGTAGAACCTCCCTGCTCCTATACTCAAATCCTTTTGCAATGAAAGATAACATACCATTCGCTTTCTTTACTGCCTGCTGCACCTGCATGCCTACCTTCAATGACTGGTGTACCATGACACCCAGGTCTCGCTGCATCTCCCCCTTTCCCAATCGGCCACCATTTAGATAATAGTCTGCTTTCCCGTTTTTGCCACCAAAATGGATAACCTCACATTTATCCACATTATACTGCATCTGCCAAACATTTCCCCACTCACCCAGCCTATCCAAGTCACCTTGCAGTCTCCTAGCATCCTCCTCACAGCTAACACTGCCCCCCAGCTTAGTGTCATCCGCAAACTTGGAGATATTGCCTTCAATTCCCTCATCAAGATCATTAATATATATTGTAAATAGCTGGGGTCCCAGCACTGAGCCTTGCGGTACCCCACTAGTCACTGCCTGCCATTGTGAAAATTACCCGTTTACTCTTACTCTTTGCTTCCTGTTTGCCAGCCAGTTCTCTATCCACATCAATACTGAACCCCCAATGCCGTGTGCTTTAATGTAATGATGTTGAGGTAATGGTGGCAAGGTAATGGTGGCAAGGTAAATACTTTTTCTGTTACTTGGATGTAGTTACATGTTTTTGATTTTGTTTGTAGTGGACTGGACTTATTTTGCACTTTTCAGATTCTGTTTAATTCGCAATCATTTTTAAAATATTGTTTGAATGTCATAACTGTTAAAAAGTATTAAACCACTATTAGAAATATTTTGATAAGATTGACAACTGGCTGAGGCAAGCTGTGTGAACTAGCAGGCCGTTAATTAAAAAAAATCTGATTTGAGGACGGGGCTTGTTCTGCCCCCAGCCCCCACCCTTGTTTGACGGTATTTACATCTGGAAAGCCCTCCCCAATCGTACATTGCCTTCACAATGGGGATTGGGCAAGAACTTGGCAGCAAATTAACATTAGGGGATTTGCTAAAGTTTCCCTTAATATTACATATTATTGTCTTGGAGATGTAATCACCATTTCCTTTACATCATTCAGTCAGCTTTCTAGAATTTCCTGGGCCACCTATTCTATCAATATTTTAAAAGAAAATGGTTTAACAATTTCTCAATGAATCTTCGAGTTGGTTTGCTTGATGGCTCTTCCTTTCTCTGTTTTATTTCGCACAATTGTGCTCTGCATTGTTTTCGTATCTAACTTTAACTCACACCCATATACTATGAGAAACAGCTCAATTCCTTATGCACACTGATCAATTGATAGGACATGTCCAAACTTAGAGGATGTTATCTTTAGCTCTGTTAAATGGAATGGTTTATGACAAATTAACAGAAATTATGTTTTGCTTCATCCTTGAAAATCAGATAGATTCCATATAACCATATAACCATATAACAATTACAGCACGGAAACAGGCCATCTCGGCCCTACAAGTCCGTGCCGAACAAAAATTTTTTTTCCCCTTAGTCCCACCTGCCTGCACTCATACCATAACCCTCCATTCCCTTCTCATCCATATGCCTATCCAATTTATTTTTAAATGATACCAATGAACCTGCCTCCACCACTTCCACTGGAAGCTCATTCCACACCACTACCACTCTCTGAGGAAAGAAGTTCCCCCTCATATTACCCTTAAACTTCTGTCCCTTAATTCCTTTTAATAAAATTAAGTGAAAAACAATTAAATTACTTTATTGTGAAAACTGTAATTTTTTGTCAATCACTGTATTGCTATTGACCATTATGGACAAAAACTGCAGTGAACATAATTAAACTTCTGAATACATTTTTTTAAAGACTGCGAAGGTTGTTTCTGACTGTGCTTTCTTAGTAGAATATTCCAGAAGAGCTTTAATCCAACTGAATTAAGTTTTAAGCAGAAGCAGCAAAGTTATATTAGTACACTGATGTCCTTTGGTGATTTATGATACAGGAACATGTTTGAGTGCTTCTGCAGATGGACATTATAAAACATTTTCATTACTCACCATATGTCCTTGCAGGCATTCAAGATGGAATATTTTATTTCCAAGAGCATCTGGTTTTCATTTACATCTGGTAATTGGGAGACCTTTAGTGCGATTCTTGCTAATAAGGCACTTGATTTCATTCTTATTTACTTTATGGATTTGAACCACGAATTGGTGGCGAAAGCTGCAGGTGATGATTTTTTTTCTGAAATAGCCCAAAATTTATGTGGGTCAGTGATTACTGTTGAGAGGTCACCATCTTTATATTTGATCTAGAAAGCAATGAAGTGCAGCCTTGAAGTTATAAAAACAGCTAATCAGAGCTCATCAGAATGTTCTGAACATTGAAGGAAAATAAATGTAGATGTATGTTCAAAGTTCCCCTTTTGTTTTATACCTATAGCATAGGAAACAAAAACATTATAGTTACCTCAATGAATACTTTACAAAAATAATGCAGGTGAATTAATTTTCAACTTCAATGAATCCTCATTCTTTTCTCACTAGGTTTAAATCTTTTTAAATCTCACGACTTTTAATTAAACATGGTGATCATTGATAGTCTTACATGATATTTTATTCAATTAGAAAATTGTTTCCAAACATTTAAATTGTCACCAACAAACCAAAAATGATGCCACCAGCACTGTTTGACTCGAGCTGGAAGCCTTGATTTTTGAGGTATAATTTAAAGTATTTTGTTTCTCACACAACAAAATTAGACGGTCACTCTATGATCATATTTGGTTAATGAAATGTAGTCAGTATTTCAGTTTTGGCAAGTGATGGTCTTCTCTCCAATAATTTGATGTTCTTTTTCCATCTGGATTCTCAGAAAAATGAATTGGAATCATTTTTGAATGATCAGGGAATTTAATGCTATGTGGATCTGGCAGAATTGAAACCTGGAAGAGATCGGCCATGATCCTGTTGAGAAGTAGAGCAGGCTCAAGGGCTCAGGTAGCTGACTCATGCTCCCAATTGCTTGTGTTTTTGTGTGATGTTTATACTCTAAACCATAAATGTTTCAACAGGAAGAAATGTTGTTACTAATCTGCGCTGATTGAGGTTGGCTGATGAGGAAGTCAAGGACCCAGTTGTCTTGGAACTTTGTGGTGAATTTGGAAGGGACGATAGTGTTGAATGCCGAGCTGAAGTTGATGAACAGCAGCCTGACATAAGTGTAGAAAGGAACTGCAGATTTTTAGTATAGAGATACAGCGTGGAAACAGGCCCTTCGGCCCACCAGATTCACTGGTGACCAGCAATCCCCACAGATTAACACAAGCCTACACACACTGAGGACAATTTAGGACTGAGATGAGGAAAAACGTTTTCACCCAGAGAGTTGTGAATCTGTAGAATTCTCTGCCACAGAAGGCAGTGGAGGCCAATTCACTGGATGTATTCAAGAGAGAGTTATTCATGAGAAGAAAGCAGGAACGAGGTACTGATTTTGGATGATCAGCCGTGCTCATATTGAATGGCTCGAAGGGCCCAATGGCCTATTTTCTATGTTTCTATAAATGATATAATATGGTTGCCCATATCAAATCATTTACAGAAATAGAAAACAGGTGCAGGAGTAGGCCATTGGGCCCTTCGAGCCAGCACTGCCATTTAATATGATCACCTGTGCCAAGAACCAAGCTACATTGAATTTGATAATAATTCATCCACCCATCCCTTGACTTGCCTAGACTCCCAAAAATAATAACATGTTGATAGGCAATGAGACATTCAGGCTGATTGAGTGCCTGCTATTTACAAAATTGTTTTAATCAACTATTGAATAGGGCATGCTTCTTGAAAGAGGAGAATAATTTTAAATGTGAAAAGTGTTTCCAATTCAGATGAGTTTATTGTCACATATCTTGGCTAAAAAAAAAATTAAAAACAAACTATCAATATGACTAGCAAAAAGGTTCAATATTCAGAGACTACATCAAAGATATCCTATTGCAGGAGATACTGAATTTTTTCATCTTTTTATCTTTTCATATTCATTCATTATCAAGACAGCTGCCCAAGTTGTATGAAATGTGGTAGTGGAACACATTAATAATTTCTTCTAATTTGCTTTTAAAATGTAATTCAATGTAATTTTCTTCACAAATGTGCTGGTTCTTTCGTGGTATTTCTCAAAAGAATCAAGGGACAAGAATGTTGAACTACATTACGTACCAGCAATGGAACAATCAAATTCTTACTTGCAGGAGCAATACAGGACGTTAAATGCCATGCACATGAATAATACAACAAATAAATAAATAAACAGATTAATTAATTAATTGATTAATCACTCGACCAATCAATCAACCAATTAATTAATTAATTAATAACCACAATACTTGTGCAAAACCCCAAAGTTCTTAGTGCAACCTAAGATGGTCCATAGAAGTTCATAGTTGAGGTTAGTTTTGTGTAATGTTCAAGAGCCTGATGATAGCGGGGAAGAGCTGTTCTTGAACCTGGACATCATGGTTTTCAGACTCTTGCCTTCCCAATGGTAGGAATTAAATGAGAGCATAGCCAAGATGACGTGGGTTCCCGATGACACTAACCTGCCTTTTTGAGGCAGAACCTCCTCTAGATCTCTTCAATAGTGGAAAAGTCAGTACTATCACTCTCTGTAATCAACTAAATTCCTGGGCATTTGTGTTACCAAACCAGGCTATGATACAACCAGTCACTATGTTCTCAACGTGTACAATATCAACAGAATATTCATTGACATGTCAAATATCTTCAATCATCTGTGGAAGTAGAAGCAATGATTCTTTGTTCCCTTTGGTATTTAGGATAAGGAAATATAACTCTTTTTAATGAATGTTGCTTCTAATAATAGTACAGTGTACACTCAAAATTAGCTACTCTCTGTGTGAAAAGGCGCTACTTGGAATGTACTACTTGGAAGTACAGCTCTACCTTGACGTTTCAACACTGCAAAGTACCACACCAGATACAATATATATGTGTATAAAATTTCTTGAATGTTTTTTTGTGTGGAATTAGCGTGTGTAACGATACTGGAAGAGGGCCATGAAGCTCTACAACATCAAAAGACTTTGCGCATTCAACAAAGACGATTCTCATTCAGTTCCCTTGTTTCACCAGAAACTATGGGAGAGGGGTCCTTGAAGCTATCCCTTCTTCATCCAATTTGCCCCAGCACTTATTTGCTTCAAGTTCCAGTTTCAGTCAGATGCTTTGATAAGCCACTTGATTGGTTTGAGGGATTAAACAAACTCCTTTGAGAATGCTATTGTTCGAGTTTGAATTTAGTTTATTGTCACGTGTACCGAGGAGCAATGAAAAGCTTTTCTACTGGTTCTAGTACTACAACGTTATCCTGACCAAGATTCTCTGCATTTGTGCTGGCTGGCTTATTATTGATGGGAAAGTTTGCGCTGTGAATGCATAGTTATCCAAACAAGGAAAGTGAATGCAAGTGTGTGGAGGTGAGTGTATAGAAGATGGAAAGAGAATAGAATTCCCCCCCCCCCCCTCTCAAAACAATTCTACTTTTTTTTAAAAACTCATTGCCTTGGGGATATTCTGCAAATGAATGACTCATTCCCAGGTGCTGGCCCATTGCCATCATGGCATCAAAGACTTGTGTGAATCACTCCACAACACAACTGACTGGCTGCTACAACACCAGAACAGGCATCTCGTAAGTTTGACAAAGAGGAAGTAGAAGACATTGTGGATAGAAGGGAGAAGACAAATCATGGGAGCAGGGAGGTTTTGTGGCAATTGCTTGTTTAAATGCAGCGCTGTGATCAGCATGGAGCACACTCACAGCCATCTGCAGCAAAGTCCCCAAAGTGATCAAGGGTTAAATGTAGCACAGCATTCTCCCCACAACAGCTGTGACTGCCGTCATCAAGATCTTTGACATGTACTTATACCAATTTGTCTCTGTCAGATTGAAAATAATTATGGATGTTTTGGAAAGTACAAAGGCAATGGATTTTACCCACCTTACTGACCCAATGGTCAAATCTCACCTACACAACCACGCCCCAGCTGCAATGTCCAAAGCCAGTCATGGAGATCCAATAAGGTGGCTTCTTCTCAAAGTGGCTACACATTCACACTTGCCACTCAGGTCCAATCAAGGTTTGAATGAGTGCTGAGAATGGGCATGTGCTGGCAGCATTCCACACATGGCTTCAGCTGTTGCAGTAACATATGGAGTCCCTGCTCCCAGAGGATCATCATGACATGAGATTCCCAGGGGCCTCACAACACTTAATGCTATCACAGTTGCTCCTTCCACTCAGAAAGTACTTCCTCAACTTGAGACTATGAAGTAAACCTACCGTATTTCCCAGTGACCAAGGGGAAGAATAGATGCAATTAGCTACTGAATGTTTAATTTCCCCTTTTTGTGCTGTAATGCCATAGGAGAATAGTGTGGGGGGTTTGTTTGGTGGAATAATCAGAAGTTATAACAGTGAATAGTAGACGACCCACCACATCAACGTGAGAAAAGGAAAAGTTTGATTTTTGAAATATTTTCAACACGATAACTGACATTTAGAGGAAAGAGGGCAGGCTGGTTTAAGTGGCTTCCTATTATTTCAAGCCAATCACCTTGCCTGGATGTTGTTCATTTCCTCCTCTCTATCTTCCAATTCCCTGGTAATTTTGCTTTGTAGATGTTGTGACACTGAGACAGTGATAAGTTTGGAGACTGCGGATTGGCACCCAACAATTGGAGAATATTACTTCTTCACGCTGTATGCCTCTCAGTCTCCTGGGTAGCAATGGCATGGACAAATCTTGTTTTGCTCTTCTTAGAAAACCAGGTGTGCAGTGAATTAGCAATTTTACAACTTCCATTAGCTGCAGGGGAATGTTTATGGCCTAAGAAGCTTTTGAAGAATCAGGTGCCTATCAGAAGTTTGCTAATACACGGTGAACCAAATTTCATGGAAAATATTGACATTTTCCCACACAATTGCTGTCATTTTATGTCAGACGATTTCAGTGCAAGAGCAAAGTCCTAAAGTTGTTGTGAGCAGTTTGTCATTATGTTTCTCACTGCGAGTGGAGTACAGCAAGTGAGCCTGAATTTTTAGTAATTCCCTAACACTTATGGTGAGGAATCCACACAAGTATCCAAGCCAGGTTGGAACTAGTCCAGGGAGTGGTTGACCATTAATTTCATTGGTGGGAACAGCTGTGAAAGTCTGAAGTTAAATGTTAGTTAATTTAAGAGGTTTTTTTTGAAGTGTTTGGATATTTCGAAGCGTTTTTGATTATTGTTTTCAAAAGCTTCATAGTCTTTAATTGCTTTTGATAGGTTTGACGTTTTTAATTGTCTGTGACATTCAGACAGTTCACTGCTTTGATTATTCCTACTATGCCTGTGCAGTGATTAGTGGTAGCTATTTCTCCTTTCACCAATTTTTCAGGGTGGCAATGTGGGGACATGCAATTTTGTTTCACATGACCCACACTCATCACCAACATGTATCCCATTAATGCAAAATAATGTTCACTGATGGAAACTTTTAAGGAATGCCACATGAATGTTGTCATACTGTCGGTTACCAAAGATACATAACTCAACAAATGAAACAAAATGCAAAATGTAAATCAAATAAATCATTCATATATTAGAAACACATGCAAGTTAAGGATTTCCTTTTACATTTTTAACCACTTTTGGTTTAGAGAACAGATAACTTTTAACAATTTGCAGCCATGCAACTGTTTATTTACATTGATTATTTGTTACCTAACTGACTCTTTTTCATGCAAGTACATTAAAATGTGCAACCTAAGGTAGCTTAGTTGGTTTACGAAGAATTTAACGACTCCAGATCTAGCTGTGCCACCAGCCAAACTGTTCCAATAAATTTACAACACCCTATCTGCAGTAAATTCTGGCCTAGCTGGTGAAACCATATCTCAAATATTGAAGAACTAATTGGATTAAATGTTTAAGAAGGAACTGCAGATGCTGGAAAATCAAAGGTAAACAAAAATGCTGGAGATAATGGCCATTAAATGGTCATTTTGAAAGGTTAGTAATAGGCCACTGTTTCACTCATTTGAAAATGAGACCTGAATGATATAGCTAATCGCTTAATTGAAATTGGAATTTCAAAGCATGATCTATTCCCTTTTCTACAAGTATACCATGAAGAACATACGGAGTGGTTCAGAAATTTGAATGCTCAAGAAAGAAAAAGGGTACATAAAGTGGTGGACGTTGCCTGGTCCATCATGGGTACTGAGTGACCATGGGTACATCGAAAAGATCTAATGGTTGCAAGAAGGCAGATAAAGCCATCAAAGATCCACGCAACTGTGTCCATGCTGTCTTCCCACTGCTACCATCAGGAGGAAGGTACAGGAGCATGAGAAACTTTACCTCCAGGATCAAGAAAAGGTTTTTTTCTCATCATCTATCAGGTTTTTGAACCACCTTGCACAATGGTAACCACAAACCTACCTCAGTATTAAATCACTATGGTCTTTGCTCTACTATGGTTGATCCACAGCTGGACATTGAGGGACAAGAATCAAAGATAGACACAGAATGCTGGAGTAACTCAGTGGGACAGGCAGCATCCCTGGAGAGAAAGAATGGGTTGAGATCCTTCTTCAGACTGGAATCATTTGCTTTTCAGTATAAGGCAGAGTTGACCTGCGACATAAATGTTCAGCATGGGGAAACGTGCAGTTTTTGCAAAACCCCGTAAACTCTTCCTACTGTAGCAAGAGTTGCTGGATATGGAGCATCAGTTACTTTCATTACACAACAGAGAACAACAATATACAAGTTGCTGCAGATACCTCCAACTCGAACTTGGATGGTTCTTGACACATAGCCAGTGATTGCTATTATCATCTTCACAGCCACTAGTGATGTAGTTCTTGTCCCATTGTGTACCTGGGAGCAGATTTCACTGAGGATATCCTTTGAAGTGCATGTCTTTCATGTTATTTCCTGCTGAGGCTCGGGTAGGAAAATTACTTCCTGCCTGAGGGAATGATTTTGTCCCTACTGAAAACCTCTTCACTTCCCTCTTTCAGCAGTTGTCAATGCTCCACGTATCTTCTGCGTGCATAGTCGAGGCATTTTGTATTTCAATAAAAAAATTACAACATGGACAAAATTTTCAATATAAGAAAAAATCATGCAGAACTTATGCTTTCACTGCCAGGAGACATCAGCAGTATGAAGCAAGTATAGTAACACTTGCATTATTACTGGAACAGCTAAAAAAGAAGAATTCAGAAACAAACAGGCAGAGGTGGGTGATGCATTTGAACAGCGTTACGGAATGTCCTTCCCACTGAAGATACAAGCTCAGTTGCACAAGAATAAGCTGCAAAATGGTAGTGCTGGCATCAAATCAGCATTACATGATGATGGAAATCATGATCTGTCTGCCGTGCATAGTTCAGGTGGTGTTCACTGACATGTAGGCATGCAAAGAAAAGTAGCAGGATATCCAACGCATATGTACATAAGACCCATGGATGCCATTGTTGAACTCCATAGGCACTGATAAGACACCCAAAAGACAATGGACTTCATGAACAGTTCAATAAATTCCAATTGTCACCAGTGATTTAAATTCCATCACTTATGAAGCAAAACCACAAAAAACAGGGCTTTGACACAGCCTTGTCTGATCTTATCGCTTTAATAGCAGTACTTCTTGTACTAATGATTAACCCAATTTCTTTGGCACAATATTATTTTTCATAATAGAGAAAATACATTCTGTATAGCTCACCACTGTTTCCATTAAGTGTTCTCCCAAATATTGCTGAATTTTGGAACATTTGGTGGCTTTAAGAAATACTATAATGAGAAATCCACATATCTCATGCAGAGCTAGGTTCCTAAATATCCTCCATGATACTAAAGCCATAGTTCACACTGTACATAGTTCAAATTTGCTGCAAGTTGTTTCATGACATTAGGTAGGGTTTCCAATTTGAAACAGTAACACAATACTTATGCAGCTGTTATGAAGACTATTAAACAATTTGTTTTTGTTTAAACTGGATATCCGGTTACAGAAAAATACAGAAAGCATCTGGAAAAAAGAATACAAGGCTAGGTTTTCCTGAAAAAATATTCTAATACAATAGAATAGTGTATGCTGATACAAAATATTTAGCCAATACATGTCAGGATTTCATAGTTTTCTGCATGGAATCTTCTCAATGTGGAAAGTGCTTGCTATTAATATAACATGTAATAATAATTTTGATTTTGAAGTTACAAATATTAGGACATTATTGTGGCATTTTCCAACAGATGGTTTTATTACAATGTTATTAAATATGTATGCCTAATCCCCTCAGCGTTCTTAATGAACTGTTAAAATGCATTGGGTATAATATTTTCCCACATGTTTATTTGAGCAGTGGATTGTTTTGGGAAGGGAGTTATGGTGTTGCATGCTATTGAAAGTGCTTAAAGCTAAGGTTTGCAGAAATTAAGGAAATACTATATATATAAGAAGTAATAATATGTAGTATTGTTAATAATTGACACTAGTTTTAGAATTAATGTTAAATGTTCCAAGCGTGAAATTTCAGTTCAAGACCTGCAGCAACTCATTTGTTCTTTTTTATTTTATATTTGCAAGGTTGAGCTATAATTATTTTGTCCAAAGGAGAGTTGTATGTATGTAAATAGTTCAGTTTAGTTTAGAGATACAGCAAGGAAGCAGGCCCTTTGACCCATTAAGTTCACATCGGCCATCAATCCAAGATTAACACTAGTTCTATATTATCCCACTTTCTCATCCTTTCTCATCCTTTTCCTACACACTAGGAATGTGAGAGGAAACCGGAGCACCCGCAGGAAACCCACATGGTCACAGGGAGAATGCGCAAACTCCATACAGACAGCACCCAAGGTCAGGATTGAACCGGGGTAAGTGGCACTGTAAGGCAGTAGCTCTTAACAGCTGTAGTGCTGCTGCTGCTGCTGCTGCTGCTGTCCTAGTTAAACTAGTTAGAATGCACTCCTCCCACTAGTTAGAGTTTTAAATGATTAAAAGATTGGGAAGAGAGCATTTGTACTGCTTAACTATTTGAACTGCTTAACTATTTGAACTGAGGTTGAATCAGATTACAAAGGACCCAGCAGGGTCAAATGGACCATCTGAACAGCTCGTAAGATTGGTAAGATTGTGCACTGAATGTACAGCACACAAAAAAAAACACAATTTAAGAGTCATTACTTTGGATTTACTCTGTGGGATTTCTAACTGGAAAATCAGTGTGAATAACGTTGAAATTGCACTGCGAAGAGCAAAGCCAACAAAAGTGTGGCACGTTTCACATTTTGCTTGATCTACAATCAATAAGCCTGCAGTTACATTGTACTACTGTTCATAGGCCAATAAGTGTAGAATATATTTCATAACTGGTGAGATTCATGTTATATTTGGGACTGGGCTTGGCAGCAAATTCTCATCCTGTTGCCAAAGGCACTCCATGTATGTGTGATTATATGCAGTAGAGAGGTCTGCTCTGAGTGGTAAATCCTGAACATTGATAATGCAGATTGAAGCAGAAGCAGAGTTACTCCAACGTTTTATGTCATATATCAGTTTAAACCAGCATCTGCAGTTCCTTCCAACACACGGTCACATATAAGGTTTATGAAGCTTTGCTTCAGTTTATGAACTGCCACCGTTTGTAAAATGTTTTTTGAGTCTAAAATCTCCAGAGTACTTATAAAAACTACCTTAACATTTCACTGACTTTAAACATAAATGTTAATGCCAAGCAGTCTCTCTGAAATAGCTTAAACATATAAGAATGTCCTTACAATGTTTTATGTTCAATGTGAAATTGATTTCCGTGAAATAGGATTTGAAGCAGCATTTTATGAAATCTGCAGTCAGAAAATTACATCTTCATGTTTATTTTTTCTAATGTTTTCTAAATTTTCATGCTATAAAGTTAAATTGCATGATTAAAAGAAAATTTAAAAATCAGGTTAAAAACCATTATAAGATTCAAACCTGCTCATTAATTCTACGTAACTTTCGATTATTTAAATGAAACTGCACTGTATCTCCAAGATGTAGAAAAAAGGAATAGCTGGTTAACAAAGGAGGACATAAAGTGCTGTAGTAGCTCAGCAGGTCACGCAGCATCTCAGGAGAACCTAGATCTGAAGAAGGATCCTGACCAAAAACATCGTCTATCCATGTTCTCCTCAGATAGACAATAGGTGCAGGAGTAGGCCATTCGACCCTTCGAGCCAGCACCGCCATTCAACGTGATCATGGCTGATCATCCACAATCAGTACCCTGTTCTGGCTTTCTCCCCATATCCCCTGACTCTGCTATCCTTAAGAGCCCTATCTAGCTCTCTCTTGAAAGTATCCAGAGTACCGGCCTCCACTGCCCTCCACAGTCACATTTCTCTGTGTGAAAAAGTGTTTCCTCATCTCCATTCTAAATGGCTTACTCCATATTCTTAAACTGTGGCCCCTGGTTCTGGACTCCCCCAACATCGGGAACATGTTTCCCGTCTCTAGCGTGTCTAAACCCTTAATAATCTTATATGGTTCAATAAGATTTCCTCTCATCCTTCTAAATTCCAGAGTATACAAGCCCAGCCGCTCCATTCTCTCAGCATATATCCCGGGAATTAACGCTGCACTCCCTCAAGAGCAAGTATGGCCTTCCTCAAACTCGGAGACCAAAACTGCACACAATATTCCAGGCGTGGTCTCACTAGGGCTCTGTACAACTGCAGAAGGACCCCTTTGCTCCTATACTCCTCTTGTTATGAAGTTCAACATGCCATTCGCTTTCTTCACTGCCTGCTGTACCTGCATCCTTACTTTAATTGACTGATGAACAAGGACCCCCAGATCCCATTGTACTTCCCCTTTTCCCAACTGGACACCACTTAGATAATAATCTGCCTTCCTGTTTTTGCTACCCAAGTGGATAACCTCACATTTATCCACAGTAAACTGCATCTGCCATGCATCTGCCCACTCCCCCAACCTGTCCAAGTCACCCTGCATTCTCATAGCATCCTCCTCACAGTTCACACTGCCACCCAGCTTTGTGTCATCTGCATATTTGCTAATCAGGCAGATGCTACCTGACCTACTGAGTTAACAGCATTTCTTCTCTAAGTTTCAATTAGATAATTTGACGAGTAACATAAATTAACAGTATACATTTTTTGATAAAACTGTTTAATCGTCGCATTTTATATGTAGCATTTTTAGAGATGGTTAGTGGACAATGGACAATTCCAATTGATAAATGTTCAAAAGAAATTGCAAGCCACAGATCTGTGGAAGAGTTACCACAGTAGCTGGGCACCATAGCAAATTAAGGATTCAATAAGCCATAGAATATAATTCATTAAACACACGTAGATTTCAAGGTTTCTCTAAAGCACTTCTCCAATAGCAATTTATGTTGAAGTATAGGCTTTGAAACCACATTATGCATAAGGTGTATCTACATAAATGTCATTCTTGTCCCGTGGAACAGATTGGCGCGAGTAGATTTTGGGAAAGTGTTCCATGTCTATATTTGCTTCTACGATATGATACGATGGAACTTTATTTATCCCAGGAAGGAAATTAATCTGCCAACAATCAGAAAACACAAGATACATGAAACATGAAATTAAAGTGATGAGTGGAAAGTCCAGGATTGGGGATATGTAGATTTGGAAGGGGATGGGGAGGGGGAGTGTGGGGTTGGGGAGTGGACAGAAGGGGGAGGAGAAGTTGCACAGTTTGATAGGCACAGAGAAAAAGTATCGCCTGTGTGGGCGGGGGGATTGTGGGGGGGAGGGGGTGTGTGGGTGGGGGGCTTGGAGTGGGGGGCTGTTTGTGGGCGGAGAGGTTGTGTGGGGGGGGGGGTGAAGTGGGAGGGGGGGGGGGAGAATAGTGTGTGTGGATGGGAGGTGGTTTTGGGGGGGGGGGGTGTGTGGGGGCGGGGCAGATGGGGTGTGTGTGGCCGGGGATGGGGAGGGGAGGGGTGTGTGTTTGGGAGGGAAGGGGGTGTGTGTATGGTCGGGGGCATGTGGGCAGGCGGAGAGGGATGTGGCGGCGGGAGGTGTATGGGTGGCAGGGGGTGGGCGGGGTGCGGGCGGGGGGCGGGGGGTGGGGGGGAGCGGCTCCCGGCTCCGGCCTCACTCAGTGGTTTCTGGCCTCACTCAGTGGCTCCCGGCCTCGCTCAGCTGCTCCCGGCCTCGCTCAGTTGCTCCCGGCCTCGCTCAGCTGCTCCCGGCCTCGCTCAGCTGCTCCCGGCCTCGCTCTGCTGCTCCCGGCCTCGCTCAGCTGCTCCCGGCCTCGCTCAGCTGCTCCCGGCCTCGCTCAGCTGCTCCCGGCCTCGCTCAGCTGCTCCCGGCCTCGCTCAGCTGCTCCCGGCCTCGCTCTGCTGCTCCCGGCCTCGCTCAGCTGCTCCCGGCCTCGCTCTGCTGCTCCCGGCCTCGCTCTGCTGCTCCAGGCCTCGCTCTGCTGCTCCCGGCCTCGCTCACCTGCTCCCGGCCTCGCTCAGCTGCTCCCGGCCTCACTCAGTGGCTCTCGGCGAATGACAGGAGAGAAGACCAATCTGCTGACAGAAGAGGAGGCCAATCTGCGCATGTGCGGTTTTTTTAACGATTTTTAAACATTAATAACTTTTGTAATATTTTACCGATCTGAACAATCTTGTTGCACTTGCAGCACTGGGGAATTGCGAGTAAGGTGGCGAAAAATCGTAGTGCTATCGGGTACCATTTTTGCGCAAATGTAAAAACAACGCAAACCGGAAGAGCACAAGTTGAGAGTTTTAGTTATGTACTAGACCAAGTGCAGACCCGTTGGGTCTGCTCCCCCAATGGTGTGATCCCCCAACCCAATATTCCACCATGCACCCGTCTCCTCCATTGGAACTGAGCCCGTTCCCAAATGTAAGATTGCAGCCCTCCCCTGCCTGCTGCAGCAGTGAAAAGTTCAGTGTTCCTCTCTTGCAACTTTGTTTCGAAGTGTGTTGGAAGCTGACATGTAAATGGAGAAGCCTGTTTATTTTTGAAATACTTGGGGGTGGGTGGGGGGTGGGGGGGGGGGGGGGGGGAGAAGGATTTGATTAAAAACATGTACTTCAACACGACGAAATGAAATGAGGAGCGGATACTTAGAAAGAAAAGCAAAATCTCTACCGAAATGGAAAATATCTCGGAGATTGAGCGTCTGGATTGGGCGTGGCAATGAATCAAAGGAAGAAATGCAGCCGGCAGCCGTACATGCAAATGAATCCATTCCGATTGGACATCTGCGAGCATCGGCCATTCCGATTGGACATCTATGAGTATCGGGAACGAATCGAAAGGCAGGAAGGGATCCGTACTGCAGGCGGACGGACGGATTTGAGTTTTATATATATATAGATAGATAGATAGATTAATAATGTATATTATTATGTACGCAGTATATTTTTCATTTATCTTTAATGGACGCAACAGACATTACATTTGTCAGAACAAGGCCAAATGCAAATTGGAGGAACAGCACCTCATATTTTGCTTGGGCATCTTACACCCCAGCGGTATCAATATTAATTTCTCTAACCAAGTAAACCTTGCATCTCCTCTCTCTCTGTCCCTCCCCCACCCTAGTCATTGTACTATTTTCACTGCCGACCCACAGCTAACAACGGACTGTTTCCTTGATCATCGTTACTTTTTGCATATCTTTCATTCATTTGTTCTATATCCCTCTATATCACCCTCTCTATCTCTTGTTTCCCTTTCCAATGACTCTCAGTCTGAAGAAGGGTCTTGACACAAAATGTCACCTATTCCTTTTTCCAGAGAATGTTGCCTGACCCGCAGAGTTACTCCAGCTTTTTGTGTCTTAGTTGAGTTATGCATAGCCTTAATCTTTAACTGTTAACATTTCTGATGTATTTTCTGATGAAAGAACTTACAAGTTGCATATTCCATTTTCTAGAAACATTAGTTATTAACTAATCTCAGTGTTGACTTCCAGCAGTACATTGCTTGGGTAAAATTATAAGCTTGGATCCTATCCATGGGATATTGTGAGATACCAGTGGAGAATATAGTAGTAGTTAGCGAGCTGATTTGTATTACAAAACTTTACTCTATTTCCCTGAATTAAAATACATAGCATATAGTCATATAGCATGGAAACAGGCCCTTTGGCCGAACTTGCCCACATTGCCCAACATGCGCCAATAGTTCCATCTGCCTGCATTTTGCCCATATCCCTCTGAGCTTGTCCTATCCATGTACTCATCCAAATATTTCTTAAATGTTGTGATAGTACCTGCCTGAATTACCGCCTCTGGCAGCTCATCCCATATACCTACCACCCTTTGTGTAAAAAAAGTTGCCCTCAGGTTCCTATTAAATCTTTCCCCCCTCATCTTAACCCGAGTCCTCTGGTTAATGATTCCTCGTCTCTGGGAAAAGACCGCATTTATCCATTCTATTCCTCTCACGATCTTATACTATACATCTCTATAAGAATACCCCTCATGCTCCTGCGTTCCAAGGAATAAAGTTGTATCCTGCAGAACAGTACAGCTCAACAACAGGCCTCTTGGTCCACAATGTCTTTGCCAAACATGATGCCAAGATAAACTAGTATTCAAACAAATAAACTAATTTTGAACAAACAAATTTGATACATATTGAGCCAACATATTTGACAAATATTTGAACGATCAATTAAAATTATTTTCTATATTCAATAAAGTTAAGCTTATGACAGCTGACTTTTTTTAAATAAGTACAAAATCACAGCAAAGTTCTTGTTGTCATTCAGCAATGGTATTAATCTGATCATTTTGACAAAAGAAGTACTCCTATATTAATTATTTATGCCTTGACTTGAAAAATCATGGCTTGGCAGCTGTGCATATCATTTCTGCTACATTCTGAATAATACGCTAGTCATGATTTGCACATCTGCACAGAGCCTGATGGTTTAAATATTTTAGACACTAAACTCACTGAGCTGTTCTTGTCAATTTGAAACATTAGTTCTTACAGATGTTCAAATTGCTGCATTCTTCACTTATGACATTATCACAACAGAATCTGACCCTTCAAATGCATTTCTACAAATATTTCAGCCATGCAGCTTAGTAAAGTTTTGAACTGACCGTTGGTACAAATCATTTTGCTGGCCTCAGAATCCATTTTTATGTATCTTTCCAATACCTTTATACATGTACATAATTATGCATGAATAAATGTAATTAAATAAATATTATGCCCTCCCACAGTTTTGGAAAATGCTGGATCAGGCCAGCTGCCGGTAGGCACTGATAGACCTTGAGATTTGACTGCCACAGCCATTCAGTGCAGCAGAATGGGCTGGATCACATCCAGACCCCAGGCATTGGATCCTGAGGATTGCCCCAATGCCTTGCTCAAATGTTTTTCATGTTCAGGTGCATTCAAATTGATCTAAGTAACTAAAGACAATTCTTTCAAAATAGTTAAACTACCAGCAATTCATTAAAAGTACAGGTATAAGGGTAAAGGAAAATGAAGAACACCAGAAAGCAACACCTTCCTTCACTTAATCTTTTAATCAAGATTGGCCAACCTGGTGGGATTGTTCTTCTTACACCAACCATTCCAATCCGTTTGTGCTTCACCCCTGGACTTGGTGCAGACTTGAACAGTGGAACAATAGGTCAGGTGTGCTTGCAGTGCTATGGGTAGGTGTGGGATTTACACCTACTCATGTCCAAAATGTAGCTGGCTTTTCTCAACGGAATCCACCCACAAACTAGGAGGCATGATGTGGACCAGGGGTATCATTAGTATCAATTTGTATCAGAACATTTTATAGTGCTTCCTGGTTGGGTGACACGGTGATATATATTTACACTATTGGGGTTGCTATTGTTTAAAAACCTTTTCTCGTCCACCTGCTAGTCTCCCATCAAAAAATCTAACGCAATTTGAACTCAGCTTCGATCAATTAATGGAGACACAAGACACTGTAGATGCTGGAATCTTAAGCAAAATACAAAGTGGTGGACGAAATCAGATTGAAGAAGAGTCCTGACCTGTAACGTTATCTGTCTATTCTCTACACATATGCTGCCTGACCTGTTATGTTTTCCATCACTTTGTTTTGTTCTGTCTGAATTTTTGTTGTTGGATTATATATGGGTGATTAAATGTAACACTAAGAGGCAATATACAGAAGCCAATTTACATGAAGGCACTCCATCTTTGGATATGGACCTGAATTCATTCAAATACACAAAGTGTTTTGGAATCTGGTCAAAGACCAGAAGTTACAGCCAACTCGAGCCAGCTTGAGATTTAAAGATCTCAAATTATAGTTTCATAAAAATAATTTGGGCATTGCTGTTAAAACTACCCAGAGGATTTTTTTACTTTGCAACCAAAGATATTTTTTTCTTTCTTGTTAAAGTTGTGGTCCATGTAAAAGTGCTTCATTGGATTTTAATAAGTCTGTTCGTAATTGTAGATGGTTTATGCATGCAACCTATAATGTAGCTACCTCATTAACCACGCCCCATCATATCAGTATAACTATGATATCCTCCCCGTGTTTCCTCCCACTTGGTCCCGGTATGCCTGAAGGCTGGATGCAGTCAGTGCTGGGACGTGTGTGCCATGTGCTTTAATAAACGCTTTAGTAAAGGTTACAGTGTGTCAGACTAAGCTCCTTTACATGGTGTCAGCTAGTTAAACGCGCGCCTCCCGTTTACCGGTTTTCTTTTCATTTGTCCCCTGTGTGCCCAGTGTTGTGTTTCCCTTGAAATGGCATCCTCATGCCGAAAACCATCTCCCCTTGTCTTTGACACTGACATTGCGGAGCGATGGGCTACTTTTGTGATGGATTACACTCACTTCATTAACATTGTGCACCGGAATGACCCGGCTGCGGTCAGAGCCTCCCTCCTACTTAACCTGGCCGGTCCCGACGCCATGAAGAGAGCTCAGACTTTTGTCTACGATCCAGCGGTCCTGGATGACAATGACCAGCTCGTCGAGCCAGCTGAATCTGCCAATGACCCAGTATGCCTTTTGCGCAAATTTGCAGAGATTTGCGACCAGCCCTCCAACCGCATATTGGAGCGGGCTCGGTTTTTCTCACGGAATCAGCAGCCGGATGAACCTGTCGAGTGCTTCATCGCTGACCTGCGCTACCTTGCTCAGCGGTGCCGTTTTGGGACCATGCGTGACCAGCTCACAAGGGACATTCTCGTCACTGGCATGCTCGACCAGACATTACGTGCTGATTTGCTGCAATGGCCTGATCTAACCCTGACTCAGGCGATGCATACGTGCTGCATCGCCGAGGTGGTGACCCCTCCATATGGGCTGAGGGGCTCTGATAGCCGAGCCGTGCATCTGACTGGCGTTGCAGGACCACGTTGTATGCAGGACAACTTTCGCCCTCCACCGTGGCCCATTCGTACATCTCGGGACCCGCGGTCTCAGAAGTGTCCCAATTGTAATTATGTCCACCCCATGCAGTTCCAGTGCCCAGCTCTTGGAAAATCTTGCAATTTCTGCAGGAAAATGAACCACTTTGCAGCTGTCTGCAGGACCCATGGGAATGTGCCATCAGCTCCTAGGCGAATCTTAAACAACCTTCAGCATGTTGATAGTGAGATGGATTCTCAGTCCTCTGTCGACACTGCCCCCGACTCTGAGCTCAGCTATTCCATGGGAGATGCAAGTGTTTACACTCTCCTTCACAGCCGATCTTGCCTCCCCGATCCATCTGTGCTCATTACTGTGAACAACAAGCCCTTCTCTGCGAAGCTGGATACTGGAGCAAATGTTAACGTAATGTCAACATCGCTGTTCCGCTAGATAAGAAATAATGAGCTGTTGACTGCAGATCGCTCTGTTTTGCGTGCCTATGGGGGAGAGGAGCTAACACCTGTGGGGAGGGCGACCTTCCATTGTGTGCTACAGAAATCATCCTGTGACCTGTCGTTCTTTATTCTGGATAAAGTCGGATTGTTAAACCTCCGGCTCGCTACAGAGACTTTGTTTAGCTTCGCAGGTACTATATAACCAACCTGCCATTGCCGTAACTTTGTTTAATTTGTAAGGGAAAGGATGTAGATGGTTTATGCATGTAACCTATAATGTAGCTACCTCATTAACCACGCCCCATCATATCAGTATAACTATGATATCCTCCCCGTGTTTCCTCCCACTTGGTCCCGGTATGCCTGAAGGCTGGATGCAGTCAGTGCTGGGACGTGTGGGATGTGTGTGCCATGTGCTTTAATAAACGCTTTAGTAAAGGTTACAGTGTGTCAGACTAAGCTCCTTTACAGTAATCATTTTCATAGTTGCAAAGAATGAAACCATATAAATGGAATCTATTTAGTTTTCAGTGTCATGTTTACACTGACTATTACTGGTGGGGAAGGTACCTATACGATAAACCCTCATATAATGGACCGTGGGGGAGGGAATAGTGTCCGTTCTTGCCGAATGTCCGCTACAAATGAGCATGAGTAATATAGTTTCATTATGTAAGTAGTAGAAACAAAGAACTGCAGATGCTGGTTAATACACAAAAGGACACAAAGTGGTCAGCAGGTCAGGCAGTATCTCTGGAGAAGGGGGTGACGTTTCGTGTCGAGACCCTTCTTCAAACTCTCAGTGTAGAACTCGGTCTTGGGGGAGAGACGAGGATTGGCGGAGTCATAGGTCGCAGGCAGCTGCAGTGCAGGTTAGGGTTTGCGGTGGTAGCAGCAGGCGTGGCCTGGAAGCAGTGGGGAAGTGGTGAGGGCCAGCATGGCAGTCCAGCCTGGCAATAAAGGTCGATAAGTCCATCCTGGAAATGGCCAGAGAGATGGTGTGGGCTGGGGGCGGCTTCAGCAACCTGGCCTAGAAGCCATCGAGAAGGAAGTGTGGACCAGGGGTAGCATGGCACCCTAGCCTGGTGGTGAAGGTCGGTAGGTCTGTCCACTATAACCAAAATCTGTGATAAAGAGGTCCATAATAATGAGGGCTTACTATGACTGGCACACAGCGTCACATTGGAGCATTGGTAGAGTTGCTGCCTTACAGCGCTGACATCACCAGACCCAAGTTCGATCCAGATTACGGGTGTTGTCTGTACAGAGATGGTACATTCTCCCTATGACATGCGTGGGTTTTCTCCGGGTGTTCCAGTTTCCTCCCACACTCCAAAAACGTACAGACTTGTAGGTTAAATGACTAGGTAAAATTATAAATTGTCCCTAGTGTGTGTTGGATAGTGTTAGTGCAGGGGATCGCTAGTCGATGTGGACTCGTTGGGCTGAATGGCCTGCTTTCGCGCTGTACCTCTAAACTAAACTTAACTAATAACATAAATGTGATACAATTTGAGTATATTCAACTCATAGAAAAAAAATATTGATTTCACCACTGGTCTCAGCCCTATAACCACCACCTTGGGAAAAGGCAAAGACAAATTGAAAAAAAAATGGAGGAAATTAATCACATTACCAGCAGACTACTAGGCGGCACAGCGGTTCAGCTGCACAGCTGTTGCCTCATTACACCAGAGACCCAGGTTTGATTTTTACTATGTTTCCTGTTTGTGAGGAGTTTGCACGTTCTCCCTGTGACTGCATGGGGTTTCTCTGGGTGCTCCAGTTTCCTCCCACATTTCAAAGACGTGCAGGTGTGTAGGTTAGTTGGCTTCTGTAAATTGCCTGTGTGTAGGATGCGAAAGTGGGTTAACATAGAACTAGTGTACAGGTGATGGATGGTTGGCATGGACTTGGTGGGCCGAAGGGCCTTTTATCTACACTGTATTTCTAAAACGAACTAAACTACATGGGGAAAATCATATAAAATAATTGAAACCAGCTGTATGAAAATATTTTTATACTAATAAATGATCACCCTGTTTAACAGTAAAGTAGGAACCCATATGCACAGCGGTGGAAACTGAGGAGTTTCCGGTTATTCATCTCTAAGGCAATACTAATTGGAGGAACAGTACGATATATTTCGCTTGGGCATCTTACAACTTAGTGGTATGAATATTGTTTTCTCTAACTTCGTAACACTTGCCTTCCCTCTCTCTACGTCCCTCCCCATCCTAGTTCTCTGACTAGTCCTCCTGATTAAATGTTATTGATTGTATGTCTTGTTGTCATCTGACCCCTAGCTAACAATGAACCATTCTACATTTCCTTGATCGTAGTCCCCTTTGATCGGTATTTTCACCCCTTACCCTTCCATATCTCTATGTCTCCCTCACCCCTAAATCACAGTCTGAAGAAGGGTCTCAACCTGAAACGCCACCCATTCCTTCTCTCCAGAGATGCTATCTGTCCTGCTGAGTTACTCCAGTATTTTGTGACTAATTTGACCCATAATATTTAGATTGTTTATAGTTTAGGAAAACTCCCTATCTTTACAGCAATATCACATATATTGTACTTGTGACACAGTGCTTACGTTTTTGCAGTATCACTAATATGCAAAACAGTTTAAGTAAGTTAATTCCATTTATATGTTCTCTGTTGTTTTTAAATTATTGTCTGTAACTGTGGAACTGTGCTGCTGCCTGTCTTGGCCAGGACTCTCTTGTAAAAGGAACCAACGAGAGAGCAGGCTATTTTAGACTGGCTATTGAGTAATGAGGAAGGGTTAGTTAGCAGTCTTGTTGTGCGTGGCCCCTTGGGCAAGAGTGACCATAATATAGTTGAGTTCTTCATTAGGATGGAGAGTGACATTGTTAATTCAGAAACAATGGTTCTGAACTTAAAGAAAGGTAACTTTGAGGGTATGAGACGTGAATTGGCCAAGTTGACTGGCATTTAATTCTAAAAGGGTTGACGGTGGATATGTAATGGAAGACATTTAAAGACTGCATGGATGAACTACAAAAATTGTTCATCCCAGTTTGGCAAAACAATAAATCAGGGTAGGTAGTGCATCCGTGGATAACAAGGGAAATCAGGGATAGTATCAAAGCGAAGGATGATGCGTACAAATTAGCCAGAAAAAGCAGCATACCGGAGGACTGGGAGAAATTCAGAGACCAGCAGAGGAGGACAAAGGGCTTAATTAGGAAAGGAAAAATAGATTATGAAAGAAAACTGGCAGGGAACATAAACTGACTGCAACAGTTTTTATAGATATGTGAAAAGAAAGAGATTAGTTAAAACAAATGTAGGTCCCTTGCAGTCAGAAACAGGTGAGTTGATCATGGGGAACAAGGATATGGCGGACCAATTGAATAACTACTTTGGTTCCGTCTTCACAAAGGAAGACAAATAATCTGCCGGAAATAGCAGGGGACCATGGGTTAAAGGAGTTGGAGGAATTGAGTGAAATCCAGGTAAGTCGGGAAGTGGTGTTGGGTAAATTGAATGGATTGAAGGCCGATAAATCCCCAGGGCCAGATAGGCTGCATCCCAGAGTACTTAAGGAAGTAGCTCCAGAAATAGTGGATGCATTAGTAATAATCTTTCAAAACTCTTTAGATTCTGGAGTAGTTCCAGAGGATTGGCGGGTAGCAAACGTAACCCCACTTTTTAAGAAGGGAGGGAGAGAGAAAACGGGGAATTACAGACCAGTTAGTCTAACATCGGTAGTGGGGAAACTGCTAGAGTCAGTTATTAAAGATGGGATAGCAGCACATTTGGAAAGTGGTGAAATCATTGGACAAAGTCAGCATGGATTTACGAAAGGTAAATCATGTCTGACTAATCTTATAGAATTTTTCGAAGATGTAACTAGTAGCGTGGATAGGGGAGAACCAGTGGATGTGGTGTATCTGGACTTCCAGAAGGCTTTCGACAAGGTCCCACATAAGAGATTAGTATACAAACTTAAAGCACACGGCATTGGGGGTTTAGTATTGAGGGGGATAGAGAACGGGCTGGCAAACAGGAAGCAAAGAGTAGGAGTAAACGGGTCCTTTTCACAATGGCAGGTAGTGACTAGTGGGGTACCGCAAGGCTCAGTGCTGGGACCCCAGCTATTTACAATATATATTAATGATCTGGATGAGGGAATTGAAGGCAATATCTCCAAGTTTGCAGATGACACTAAGTTGGGGGGCAGTGTTAGCTGTGAGGAGGATGCTAGGAGACTGCAAGGTGACTTGGATAGGCTGGGTGAGTGGGCAAATGTTTGGCAGATGCAGTATAATGTAGATAAATGTCAGGTTATCCATTTTGGTGGCAAAAACAGGAAAACAGACTATTATCTAAATGGTGGCCGATTAGGAAAAGGGGAGATGCAGCGAGACCTGGGTGTCATGGTACACCAGTCATTGAAAGTAGGCATGCAGGTGCAGCAGGCAGTGAAGAAAGTGAATGGTATGTTAGCTTTCATAGCAAAAGGATTTGAGTATAGGAGCAGGGAGGTTCTACTGCAGTTGTACAGGGTCTTGGTAAGACCACACCTAGAGGTTTGCGTACATTTTTGGTCTCCAAATCTGGTGGAAGTACACCATTGCCATAGAGGGAGTGCAGAGAAGGTTCACCAGACTGATTCCTGGGATGTCAGGACTGTCTTATGAAGAAAGACTGGATAGACTTGGTTTATACTTTCTAGAATTTAGGAGATTGAGAGGGGATCTTATAGAAACTTACAAAATTCTTAAGGGGTTGGACAGGCTAGATGCAGGAAGATTGTTCCCGATGTTTGGGAAGTCCAGGACAAGGGGTCACAGCTTAAGGATAAGGGGGAAATCCTTTAAAACCGAGATGAGAAGAACTTTTTTCACACAGAGAGTGGTGAATCTCTGGAACTCTCTGCCACAGAGGGTAGTCGAGGCCAGTTCATTGGCTATATTTAAGAGGGAGTTAGATGTGGCCCTTGTGGCTAAGGGGATCAGAGGGTATGGAGAGAAGGCAGGTACGGGGTACTGAGTTGGATGATCAGCCATGATCATATTGAATGGCGGTGCAGGCTCGAAGGGCCGAATGGCCTACTCCTGCACCTAATTTCTATGTTTCTATGTTTCTAAAAGAGATTTTTAATCTCAATGAGACTTCTCCTGGTTAAATAAAGGTTAAATAAATAAAAAATAAAAATTCAATTTCTGATACACAAGACAGGCGGGACAATGTGAATTACCAGACTAATTTATTACGGTGCATGTCCATCGGCAAAAAATGAAAAATAAAATAGTTTTGTTATGGATGGTGATTAATAATGGAATCTAATCAAAGTGGGAACATAATCTAAAGACTTTGATTTTGATGGCTTTTGTCCGCAGTTCCACATAGAACTGATGGTATTGCTCAACATTAATACCTACCTGTAAGTCCTGATCTTAGTAGCTGAGCTCTGCTAGTCTGTACTAGGTCTCCTCCATTGTCAGAGTGAGGCTAATCGCAAATTGGAGGAACAGCATCTCATATTTCGCTTGGGCAGCTTACACCCCAGTGGTATGGATATTGATTTCTCAAACTTCAAGTAACCCCAGCACTCCTCTCTCTCGATCCCCCCCTCACCCAAGTCACACCAGATTCTTGTTCTCACCCAGCAAAGCTGTTTCCTTTATCATCGTTACTTTTTTGCATGTCTTTTATTCATTTGTACAATATCTCTACATCTCTTCTACTTATTGTGTATGGCGTGCACAGCCTAAAGTTGGTCAACTTGTTCTATTTGATCTTGTTTGTGTCACTGTATATCTCTTGTATCCCTTTCCCCTGACTAGTCTGAAGAAGTGTCTTGATCCAAAACGTCACCCATTCCTTCTCTCCAGAGATGCTGCCTGTCCCGCTGAGTTACTCCAGCATTTTGTGTCTATCTTTGGTTTCAACCAGCATCTGCCGCTCCTTCCTACACATTCCAGCTTCTATACTCAATATCCTGACTGATGAAAGCCAGTGTACCAAAATCCATCATGATCATCTTATCCACCTGTAATACCACTTTCAAGGAACTATGTATCTGCACTCCTAGATCACTCTTCTCTACAAAACTCCTCAGAGCATTGCCATTTACCGTGAAGGTCCTGCCCAGTTTATACTTCCCAAAATGTAACACCTCACATTTATCAGCACATTTATCTGTAAGGGTTAGAATAAGAGTATGTAGTGGCATCTCTGAGAATGGGGTGTGAAAAAGATGATTAGTTCAAGAATGGAATAGCAGTGGGGAGAAACTGTTCATAATGGTATCTGGATGTCTGAGCTTTTAAGCTCCTGTATCTTCTCCTTGAAGATCAGAAGGTCATGTGATAGGCCATTCGGTTCATCAAGTCTACTCTGCTATGGCTGATCCATCTCTCCCTCCTAATCCAATTCTCCTGCCTTCTCTTCCATAACCTCTGACACTTGTCAGATATGAGAAAATGGCCAGGATGGCAAGCATCCCTGATGATACTTCCAGCCTTCCTGATTCAGATTCAGATTCAATCTTTATTGTCATTGTGCAGTGTGCAGTACAGAGACAACGGAATGCAGTTAGCATCACTCCAGAAGAGTGAACATAGAATATGAGCAATAAATATATTTACGTACATACAGTCGTAGTAGTGCAATTTTTTCTGGTGGAAGGAGTGTCTGGGGGGGGGGGGGGGGGGGGGAGTGACTGGCAAACACCAAGGTACAGAGTTAAGTAATGTGACAGCCGCAGGGAAGAAGCTGTTCCTGGACCTGCTGGTCCAGAAACAGAGAGACATGTAGCGCCTCCCGGATGGTAGGAGGGTAAACAGTCCATTGTTGGGGTGAGAGCAGTACTTGACGATGCTGCGCACCCTTCACAGACAGCGCTTGCTTTGGACAGACTCAATGGAGGGGAGTGAGGAACCGGTGATGCGTTGGGCAATTTTCACCACCCTCTGCAGTGCTTTCCGGTCAGAGACAGAGCAGTTGCCATACCATACTGTGATACAGTTGGTAAGGATGCTCTCGATGGTGCAGCGGTAGAAGTTCACCAGGATCTGAGGAGACAGATGGACCTTCTTCAGTCTCCTCAGGAAGAAGAGACGCTGGTGAGCCTTCTTGACCAGAGTTGAGGTATTGTGGGTCCAAGAGAGGTCATCGGAGATGTTGACCCCCAGAAACCTGAAGCTGGAAACACGTTCCACCTCCGGCCCGTTGATGTGGATGGGGGTGTGCGTGCCGCCTCTGGACTTCCTGAAGTCTATAATGAGCTCCTTGGTCTTCTTGGAGTTAAGGGCCAGGTTGTTGTCAGCGCACCATGCTGCTAGGAGCTGGACCTCCTCCCTATAGGCCGATTCATCGTTGTTGCTGATGAGGCCAATCACCGTTGTATCATCTGCATACTTGATGATGGTGTTAGTACCATGTACAGGTATGCAGTCGTAGGTGAAGAGGGAGTAGAGGAGGGGGCTCAGCACACAGCCCTGAGGAACGCCGGTGTTCAGGGTGAGGGTTGAAGAGGTGTGCTTGTCTAATCTAACAGACTGGGGGTCTGTTGGTTAGAAAGTCCAATATCCAGTTGCAGAGGGAGAGGTCGATGCCCAGGTCGCCGAGTTTGGTGATCAGTTAGAGGGTATAATGGTGTTGAATGCTGAGCTATAATCGATGAAAAGCATTGTTACGTAGGTGTCTCTGTTGTCGAGGTGGGAGAGGGCGGAGTGGGATGGCATCCTCCGTACTCCTGTTCTTGCGGTAGGCGAACTGATAGGGATCCAGTGTGGGAGGTAGGCAGCCTTTGAGGTGTGCCAGGACCAGCCTCTCGAAGCATTTGGTGATGATGGGAGTAAGTGCAACTGGGCGGAAGTCGTTGAGGCTCGCCGCAGTGGAGTGTTTTGGCACCGGCACGATGGAGGTGGTTTTAAGGCACGTGGGGACAACTGCTTGGGTAAGTGACAGGTTGAAGATGTCAGTCCAGACATCTGTCAGCTGCGCAGCACAGGCCCTGAGGATGCGCCCGAGGATGCCGTCAGAGCCAGCAGCCTTACGTGCATTAATCCTGCTCAGTGCCAGGTACACGTCGTAGGGGGTGAGTGTGAGGGGCTGGTGATCAGCAGGGAGCACAGCCTTGATGTAATGCATTGCGAAGATGGACTGGATGGAAGGAAGTGACGAGCCTGCAATGGACTGATCTGAGTTCACCACTCTCTGCAGATTCAGGCGGTCAGGGGCAGTGCAGTTGCCATATTATGCTGAGCTGCATCCCGTCAGAATACTTCCATTGCGCATTTGTAGAAGTTCGAGGCAATTGTCATGGACATGCCAAATCTTCATTGATGCCTAAGAAAGTAAATGCGTCAAAGTACTTTCTATGTTCTAGATGCCACATTTTGATTCATAATCCTGTTGACCACTAATGCAATTGAATTAGCTAAAACGCTTCCAGATGTACACTGATACACTGCACCTGGTAATCTCATTTTCAACAGGCATGTGTATTCCTCAAGCACAGTTTCCTCAATGTTTTCTCCTCGCTTGTGTTTGATTATCGCCTCTTTTTCTTTTCTTTTCCATTTTATGGTTCTGATTATTTTCATCTTTGCAAAGTGCTTTGACTTCGTGAAAAGGTTGTTAAGAGGGCTTACGAATTATTTCCTGCTGCTATTACTTCATCCATTATAGCCAGAGCTTTTTCTCCTTCCTATTATGTATTCAACAAAGACTGCAAATGAAAAGTGCCAAAAATGACTATTTTTTCTTATCTGCCTGCTGCTATGATTACAAGCTAAGATGTAAAAGTTTAGACCCAAAATAATCTAGAAAATCAGTTCTTATATATTTGTGCTGGTTTTCTCTAGGTGCACTGGCTTCTTCCCACATTCCAAAGACATGCAGGTTGTAGGTTATTTGACCTGCAAATTATCCACAGAACTATTGTATGGGTGATGGCTGGTCAGCGCGGACCTGGTGGGTCTGTTTCCGTGCTGTATCTCTAAACTAACATAAAAAAAACTATAATTTGCAAATATGTTAACATTCAATGGCATTACCATCATGCTGGGGTCACCATGGACCAAACCGCAGCTGGACCATTCATATCAATACCGAAGTTACAATAGCAGATTGAAGGTTGGGAATCCCATTCCTATTTCATATTGTTATGGCTCGTTTTCACGGGGCGACTTGACGCAAGATGTAGCCAGAGTGGAGTGGTCGTGGTCTAGTACGATATCACACGATATAACGGGGGTAGAGTAAAGAGTTCCCACGGTACTCGGCAATTCTGTCATTTGTGCGAGTGACTTGTCCGTCTCCCGATCTTTCCCGAATGAACATCGTGGACTGTAGTGTAGTTAATCACGTGGCACAAATGATGTTACTTTGTTGTCACACACTATATTGTTTTTTTTCACCCGAGCTCTTTAATGAGCTGAAGAATAATTTGTGTTTTTTTAGACAAATGTTGTTTGGTGTGATGCACCTTCTCTCAATATGTGCAAGAAGTCGTCTTTTTATTTTGTCAAATATGAATAAACACTGTATCTCACATTGACCGTGATGATTGTGTTATTTTATGATCTACTGAGGTGAAACTTTCAGTCTGAAGAAGGCTCTCGACCCGAAACGCCACCCGTTCCTTCTCTCCAGAGATGCTGCATGTCCCGCTGAGTTGATCCAAGCAACTGGTGTCTATCTTCAAAGGACTGACCAGGACTGCCTCTCTCTCTCTCTCTCTCTCTCTCTCTCCCTCTCTCCCTCTGTCTCACACAGGCATGAATGGATGAACTCCGCGGGCCAGGCAGCATCTACAGAGTGAAATGGACAGGCGACCCATTCTTCAGGCTGCCTTATGTCTCTCTCTCCCCCCCCCCCCCCCCCCAACCCCAACTCCCACCCACCCGCAATGCTGGAGAAACTCAGCGGGTGGGGGCAGCGGGGCCGAAACGTTGTCTATTTCCTTCGTTCCATAGATGCTGCTGCACCCGCTGAGTTTCTGCAGCATTCGCGTGTGTGGGTGGGAGTTGGGGGGGGGGGGGGGGGGGAGAGATAAGGCAGCCTGAAGAATGGGTTGCCTGTCCATTTCCATCCGTAAATGCTGCCTGGCCTGCGGAGTTCCTCCAGTCATGCCTGTGTGAGAGGGAGGGAGGGAGAGAGAGAGAGAGAGAGAGAGAGAGAGGCAGTCCTGGTCAGTCCTTTGAAGATAGACACCAGTTGCTTGGAGCAACTCAGCGGGACAGGCAGCATCTCTGGAGAGAAGGAACGGGTGGCGTTTCGGGTCGAGAGCCTTCTTCACACTCTCCCTCCCTCACTCTCACACAGGCATGAATGGAGGAACTCCGCGGGCCAGGCAGCATTTACGTTCCTTCTCTCCAGAGATGCTGCCTGTCCCGCTGAGTTGCTCCAAGCAACTGGTGTCTATCTTCAAAGGACTGACCAGGACTGCCTCTCTCTCTGTCCATTTCCCTCCGTAAATGCTGCCTGGCCCGCGGAGTTCCTCCAGTCATGCCTGTGTGAGAGGGAGGGAGGGAGAGAGAGAGAGAGAGAGAGAGAGAGAGAGAGACGCACACACAAGGTGGATGCGAAATCTCACCTGCCTGTTTCAGTGACAGAAACCCACCGCCAGTAAATGAAGACACCCCCATCTGTCTCCCCCTCCTCTCCCTCGACTCCCCCACCTTTCCCTCCCAACTCCAGTCCCGTCCCGACCCCCTGGGAAACTGAAGGTTTCCCGCTGTAATTAAAGAGTTCCCACGGTAGACTGTAAAACTGGGACCTTGGTTCTGGACTCCCCCAACATCGGGAACATTCTTCCTCCATCTAGCCTGTACAATCCTGTAGATACGATTAGACAGGTATCTAGTTATTTAATTCAATTAATGATTTATATCGCCCAGCCTCTCATCTTTCAATCGGGTTCGGCCAGGAAGGAACTGCAGATGCTGGATTAAAACGAAGATAGACACAACATGTAGCTCAGCGGGACAAGCAGCATATCAGAAGGGTCTCGACCCGAAATGTCACCCATTCCTTCTCCCCAAAGATGCTGCCTGCCGTCGAACTCATTTTCTTTAAACCGGCATCTGCTGTTCCTTCCGACACATACACAAGAAATAAGCAACTTTTCGGTCCGAAACGTTGCCTATTTCCTTCGTTCCATAGATGCTGCTGCACCCGCTGAGTTTCTCCAGCATTTGTGTGTGTGGTTGGGGGAGTTGGGGGGGGGGGGGGGGGGGGGAGAGAGAGATAAGGCCTGAGGAAAGGCTCGCCTGTCAATTTCACTCCGTAGATGCTGCCTGGCCCGCGGAGTTCCTCCAGTTAGAAACTGCTTTCAGACAAAAAGAGACACACTGACATTAATGAAATGCTTAGCTAGTTTTATTAGATTTGTATGTAAATAGCAAACTGGCTGGATTCACTCTATCCAACCTCCGGGTTCACCGTTGGCAGGAGTTCCCACGGTGACCGCAAGAGTTACTACGGATATCGCACGGGACACTTCGTTGATAAAATGTTGCAATGCTCAACCACAAGTGCACAAGACACTCTTGGACAAATTCAAACATGTTTGAATTTTCTCCCGAGTACCCAAGGTACACGATTATCTGCCGTTAGCGCCACGGTGGTCCACGAATGCCATATTGTTACCGCACGAGGTTCCCACGATGTCAAACTCTGGTTACCTCTTGCGTCAAGTCGCACCGTGAAAAGGGGGTTTTAGAAGGGAGACACTTGACCCAATGCATTTATGCTGGCGCTCAGTGCAATTATATCAATTCCATGCCCACATTTATTTCCCTGTATTTTATTCTTTCTCACATGCCCATCAACTCACCGTAATTCTCATTATTAACCACCTTCGCAATGGGTAATATAGAGCAACTAATTTTGTTACCAGCCAGCAAGCTGGTAGGAAACCTGAATAAGGGTCCATAACCCGAAACATCACCTACCGTTTTCTCCAGGGATGCTGCCTGAGCCATTGAGTGACTCCGGGTCTTTGTCTTTTTTCATAAACCAGCATCTGCAGTCCCTTGTTTCTACCAAGCAGCAGTTCTTGGGTTGTGGGAGGAAATTGGAGCATTCAGAATGTGCAAATTCTATAATGTCAGATTTGAACCCAAGACAGCAGTACCAATCATTGCATCTCCGTGTCACCCTATGGTAAATACTTGCCTTGTGGTTAGATAGGTGGAGAGATGTCAGGTGGGTTAATCCCTCATGTTGATTGTCTAACCACCTAATGTAGAGCTAACTTGGTAAACACATATTTCAGTACTCAACCAGCTCCATCAGTACTTATAAGTTCATATGTCATAGGTGGAGAATTAGTCCATTCAGCCCATCGAGTCTAAATAGCCATTCAATAATGGTTGATCTATCTTCCCCCCTCCGCCCCATTCTCCTGTCTTCTCCCCATAACCTTTGAGATCCTTATCAATCAAGGACTTGTGCTGCGATGGTACTCCTGATACTGGTGATGGGTATCAAAGCCTTCCTGTCCACATTATTTTCATTGTGGTCCATCTGATGTTGCTGCCTATTGTTCCTGCACACCAACATTCACCTGGTCCAGGTCTTGTTGGCCTATAAGACCCACACATTGCACTCGGTGGTGACTTAGTCACAATAAGTTGTGTCTCAATGCCCATGGCTGGCTTTGAAGGAACTTCCTCAAGTCATAGTAGTGTGAATGTAACAGCTTTTAAATATCCCTGACATTTATAGACATTTTAAAAAAATGTTTAAATTAAAATAGACCATAAAAATAATAACTACTTATGTCATTAAGCATTGTGAAGTGCTAGGTGATATTAGCACAATGTTAAATCTTTCTCTTTCTGTTCATAAAATTAAATAATTTTTTCAGCATAAATGGCAAACTACAGCATACCACAAGTCTTGAACTATTTGACAGTGTTTTAGAGAAACTCAATTTCAAATCGCTACTCAGAATATGTAAGAAGTACTAGACTAAGTGGGACCTGTTGGGTCCCTGTCACACGGGAAGCCTGGTTCCCCAACGCAACCCGTTCCCCCAACACAATATTCCACCACTCACCCATTCCCCCAACACAACCCGTTCCCCCAACGCAATATTCCACCACTCACCTGTTCCCCCAATGCAATATTCCACCACTCACCTGTTCCCCCAACGCAATATTCCACCACTTATGCCTATCCCCCTCCCATCAAATACACCCCTCCCTGTTCCCCTCTTCCTCTATTCCGCCCTCTACCCCCCCCCCCCCCCCCCCCCCCCCATCCTCCGGTGCTGTGGGCTGGGCTGCGGCGCTCCCTCTCTCCGTGTAACAGTGTGGCGCGTTAGGGCTGCTCCCGGTGTCCGGGCCAGCGGGCAGAAGTCGCTGGAGTGCTACCTCTCCCGGGACCCGCAGTGTCCCTCACCAGCGGGTAGACAGCAGTGCCCGGTGCTGCCCCCCTCCCCATCTCCCTCTACCACCCCCCATCCTCCCCCCTTCACTCCTATCCCCTGCCCCAGCACCTACCCAGGTCGTAGAGCAGCACCAGGACCTGGAACTTGGCTTGGTTCTTGTACTCGGCCTGGCCCTGGTTGTAGGCGGCTGAAGCACTTGTGGCCCTGGGCCTCGACGGAGCCGGGCTCGCAGTGCCTGGGGCGGGGTGAGGGGGGCGGGTGGCCGAGCCAGAGTTGCCCGCAGAGTAGGAAAAGGAGACTGTGCTGCAGGATGACGGCGCCCTCCGAAGTGCTGGTACAGCTTGACCCAGGCCCCGGGATTGGACACGACCAGCCCTAAGCTCAGCCGCAACCTGGGCTCCCGTCCAGGTCCCGACTTCATCTCCGGGCTCGTCCCTGAACCCAGACCCAGGCTCGTCCTTGGCTCCAGTCCAGCCCAGTCCCTTGGACCCAGTCCCTGGGCTCGGCCTGCGACACCACCCTCCCCACCAGGTACTGCGAGGTGCCACTGCTGCTCGGGCATCGCTGTTGCTAGGTATGTTACAAAAAAGCCTACCTGAATCGTCATTGGGAATCTGCCCACAGCCATGTCCGCGATTTTGACGCTGTTTGGAGGGGGCGGGTTTAAAACGCGATTTTTACTAGGCTGTACTAATCGCAGATGTTCAGCCTAGTAAATCATTAACGAAAAATCGCTGCAAGACCCGGTCGCAAAAGGTATTATTAGTTTTATAGGCCTCGATAATATAGTTATAATAGTTTTAAAATTACTGTCTCATTCCGCAACCTCTCGCAGCCCCAGGGTTTTATAAAGCAAACAATTAAAGGTATGTACCTTATTTTTACATTAAATGGGGCATATATATAACCCTGTATATCAAGTTATCTATAGCGAGTAGTTCATTTTGGGCTTTTTATATCCCGCAGTATTTTTCTCGGCATTTGAGGGCACTAATCCAGCGCGATGTCAACGTTCTAAACCAGCGCGTTCACATGAACCCACTAGAAAGCCGATTTAAATGGGCATTTATTTACAGCAATTGAACACTAAATTCCTTCCATTTGGCCTATAAATTAATGTAAATTAGATATAAAAATCATGTTATATTGTGAATTATTTGTGAATAATCTTTGGACACTTAGGCTATTTAAAAATGTTAATCTTTCCTTAAGAAATGGGCTTTTGACTATCCAAGATCACAGCTTTTTTGTAATGTCCATTGAAAATCAATAGGGAACAAGATGCTAATTTCCGAGTATGAAAATGGCCATAACTTTTTTAATACTTGAGATATGAAAGTGAATTTGGTGTCAAATTAAACTTATTGTTATGCTTTATCTGATGGGATAAATTGCAGACTTGATTTTTAAAATCTCAAAATTTTGTAACATTGCTACTGTTGCTCCTTCATCATAGTGACCTCAAACCAATTGACAGCGGACACGATAGTGCCAGGAAGTGACAGGAGCGGAGACCAATCTTCGTGGCGGCGACTGACAGAAATCTGCGCATGCGTGGTTTTTACGATTTTTAAACCTCGATAACTTTTACAATATACCATCGATTGGAACAAAACTTGATGCACTCGTAGCACAGGAGAATGGTGAGTAAAGGGGTGAAAAATCGCAGCCCTATCATGTACTGTTTTTTGCGCAAATAGAAAAACCCCGCAAACCGAAAGAGCACAAGATCGGAGTTTTAGTTATGTACTAGACTAAGTGGGACTTGTTGGGTCCCATGTTCACACGGGAGGGCTGATCCACCAACGCAATATTCCAACTCTCCACCAATTCCAATATTGGTGGCCAGTGGGGGGGGGGGGATGGGCTTTCTGGAGTGCTAGTATGGGTGTTGTGGGCTGAAGGGACTGGTTTCCAGAGGGATAGTATGGACATTGTGGGCCAAATGGATTCTTGGGGTGGCAGATCAATCACTCAAGCCTGATGTGCTGGTAGCTCACTCATGGCTGGTGGGCTGGCAGTTGACTCACGGCTATTGCTTGAAATTCCACTTCAAGCAGGGCGCAAGGCCACCAAATTCAAGTGCAGTTTCATACCACTTCAAGCAGGGTGCAAGGCCACCAAATTCAAATGCAGTTTCATACCACTTCAAGCAGGGTGCAAGGTATACAGAACAACAGGACGTGGGTAAGATTAGACTTTTAGTAATATAGATATGGAAATAGATATAATATATAGATAGAATAGAATAGACAGAGATAGATATAGATAGAAGATAGATATAGATAGATAGGTAGATATAGAAGATAGATAGAATAGATAGAATAGACGGACAGACAGACATAAAAGACAGATAGATAGAATATAGAATAGATAAGAAAAAATACTTCCAGGGATTCCTTGTGCAAAAAAATGCACAGTTGAAGCTGATTTACTGTAAAGGGTTATATTTAATCTATTCCAACCACTGCAATTCCAAATCAATAGTATTAGACTAGCATCACCGTTTAAAATTGCAGAGAAGGATATTATTTTTTACACCAAAAACTCTGCTGAATGTCTGACCAAGAACTGATGTTTCTAAAATGCCACCTAAACCTTCAGATTAAGATGCTGTTTCATGTTTCCTATGGATACCAAATCATTAATTGGCTGTCATATAGTCCAGAGGGCCAGATTCTGGCTTTTTTTTTTAGCAATGGATAGATAAGTAAATTTTTCATTAGGTGAGCAGGCAACTAACCAACTGATTCAAAAGGCAAATTTTAATTTAGTAATTTGCTTTCTATCCCATAATCTAATTTTCCAACTCTCTGCTTTCATGGATACCTGATTTATGATCGGCTTTATGCCCCTTCCACAAAACCCCACCATTCCTTTAAATTCGTTGGGATTTGCCCTGCTTATTTCCCAGACCTGAAATCTCTTTGGTTATGTGGATAGCTTGCTGATTGTCCCGTTTCCATTGATATGTTATAATTGATGCCCAGTTAATGTTGTGGATACGTTTATTTTGAGCAATGGAGGGCAAGGCGTTTGCCCATAGTAAGTACCTTACTACAGCAAATACTGGCTGAATATCATCTGTGTCACAAAGGCTGAAAACTGAACGCGTGTGGAAATCCCACAGCCATTAACGCCAGACCATTATTTAAGGGTGATGGCAGACATAAGAGTGTAGTGTTTGAGGTCAGAAAGGAAGTGTCTGGCTAAATAGGACTACCCTTTCACACACACCAAGATACATCTGTGTGTCCCTGTCACTGACATCCCTTAGAAATGAGGCAACAGCTTCAGACATGTAGCCTGCTCAGGCTGATTACTGCTGGAAATTTGTCTTCAGAACCATGCTCTAGAGTTGCTGGAAAATTCAGTTAAATCTAAATTAACTGCTAGGGTGCAGTAGCCACAAAATCAGCTGCAGTCAATAAAGGAAGCCTTGATGGGGTGAGTGAAATCTCTTCAATTGTGCTGCTGATGAAAGCAACTGCAGCAACAATTAATTGCAGAGACACCTACATAAAAGACTCTGGGAGAAAGACAAGAGTGCTTTAGTGTAGAATTGATGGCAGCAAATACTGGAGACTCTAAGCACAAAGACAGTGAAAATGTCAGGGGTAACATTCACAATTAGCATTTGTAGATAGCTATGGCTGTGACCATAATTTAAATGGGTATTTTCATAGAAGACACAGCAGGGAAACTGTGAAATTGAGGTAGGTGAATTTTCTTTTTGTACACAAGGAGACAAAATGAATGGATACCACCTGTGAACCCCAATTAGGAGATACTTGGTTTGCATTTGGTTTCTCTGTTTAGTATAAAATTGGTTTATCTGGTTTGCCTTAAATAAGAGAGATCTTTTGGTTTGCCCTGGCTTAGCCAGGAAGAATTTTAAAAAATAAGTTTTCCACCTGTTAACGAGTGCATCTAATGTTATATTCACCATTATCGTAAGTAGAAAGTAGTAGAAATGTTACCCATGCTTTGTATGGTATTCTGGATGTCTTTCCTTTCGTTAGCTTAAGCCATGTATTCTTGACTTTAAAATGGGTCTTGATTTATCTCCTCAATGCCACTTTTCTTTTATCCAGTGAACGTACGACCTTTAATACACGATCCACAAGGTTAGTGGAAGCTGTTTCATCTGTGTCACCTGAAAGAAAATACTTAAAGTTACAGAGGTAAGCCTTAGAAAGGATTGTAATGGATAGATATTTGGAAGAACCAACAGAGGGGCAAGAGCTCAAATGGTTTCCTTCTGAAGTGCCTGATTCCAAACCACTGACGAGACTGATACAAAGTATTCTATGGCATCCATTCTTGAGGAATCTTCTGTAATGACCGCCTATACTATTATGATAAGAATGTTACATTTCTTTATATTTCTCAGCCTTCCTGTCAGCATTAACATGGGTGCCTAATCATCCCCTTGTGCCTTTCCACCATTGTTCAGCATGCATCTGATTGTGTTTTTATACTTCTTATCACTGCCAGAGTTTCAACACCAATAACTTCTCTTTCAGTGTCCTTGCATTTACACTTCTTTTCCTCAAGGATCCATCTTTGATTCCCTTATTTCTCATCTGCATGTTTCTCTCAGCAACTCGTACAAAAACACAGCAGCCATTGTCTCTAATTCATCAGGTTGTTTGGCTGACATCCATTACTGAAGAGCAGAATTTTTTTTCAAACAAAATATCAAAGCTTCATTGCCTAGCCACTGACTCCATCCCTTTCCCTGTCTACCAATGAATCGCAGTTCACAAACTTATCTCCATCTTAATTCTGAAATGAGCTCCAGATCACCACATATAATTGAAAACATCTCTTTCCGTCTCCGTTGCTTTGTGTATCTCTCCTCTTTCTATACTTATTGTGTCTTTAAATCTTTTGATAGACTATTCCAATGCCCACGTGGCTCACTTCCTTGAACTGTTTGAAAGACCTTTGATGTAGGTGCCGTTTATGTAATTTGTGCTTTGGATTTCAAAAACTATAAAATCAATAGTGCAGTTTGTTAAAAGTGAACAAAATATCATAGAGTTCTTTAAGAAAGAACTGCAGATGCTGGAAAATTCGAAGGTAGACAAAAATGCTTGCGAAACTCAGCTGGTGAGGCAGCATCTATGGAGCAAAGGAATAGGCGATGTTTTGGTCAAGACCCACCAGCTGAGTTGTATTTTTCGTTCAAACTAATTATTAACTACTGTATTCACCTAATTATATACTAACAGGAACAACAGTATCCCAGAGCTACTCCAATACAATAAGCAAGAGCTCCATAACCTTCCCACCCGACACCTTCATGGATCAATGCAGTCCATGCAATCAAGGCCCTTGTATAATGTTGTTGGGTAGAATTGTGACTCAGTGACAATAAAGGAATTGCAACATTTTTTTAAAGTCAGGATATTGTGGAACTTGTAGAAACAAGGAACTGCAGATGCTGGTTTACAGAAAAGGACACAAAGTGCCGGAGTAACTCAACGGGTCAGGCAGTATCTCTGGAGAACATGACGATTTTACTTGAGTCCCTTCCTCAGACAATGCATGTTCTCTAGAAATGGCGCCTGACCTGCTGAGTTATTCCAGCACTTTGTCCTTTTGTAGGGAAACTTGATAAGTACGTTTTGCAGTTGGTACGTATTGCAACCACAGTGCCTCTGTAACAATGAAAGCGAACACCTCAAGTGGTGGATCTCAATATTGAGATTCCCAACTGTCATTGAAGTGCATTCATCCTGGAAACTGTGTAGCTTCGTATTCGAGGAGGGACACTTAGCTGTTTAAAAGGTACCAGGAAGTCAGAAGGCGAGTCGGCCATTGCAGAATATCCAACCTCTATCCTACACTTGTAACAACAGTATTTATATGCCTGGAATAGTTGTGTCTATTCGATGGTAACCTTCCTGAATATTGATGAAGGATTTGCTGATGATAATGGCCCTGAACAACATGACAAAGAGTTGGACAAAGCCTTTCACTGGTTGGAAATGATCACTGCTTGGCGTATTTGCTATGCAAACTACATGCCATTTATTACCTGAACATGGCCCAATTCATGCTGGAGGTTGATATGGACTGTTTTCTTACAGAAAGGGTTGTGAATTGAAATGAATGAGCAAACATTCCCTCTTCTGTCTGTAATCACAGTGAAAGCCATGAAAGCCTACGGTGAGGCAAACACCTCCGTTGCCATGTGGTGAGAACGGAGAGGTTGAGAAGGAGTTTCTTCCCAGGGGCAATTCGGACTGTAAACGCCTATCTGACCAGGGACTAACTCCACAGAACGTTTTTCCTTCCATTATTTATTATGTAAAAGAATATGTGTGTTATGATTGTGTTTATAATTTGTTTGGTTGTTTTGTTGTTTGTCTTTTGCACAAAAGTCCGCGAGCATTGCCACTTTCATTTCACTGCACATCTCGTTTGTGTATGTGACAAATTGACTTGACTTGACTTGACGTTACAGGAACCTTTTCACCTCCTTATTTGCTAGACAATTCACCTCAAAGATTTGTCGAGCCAATAACACTGAAACTTCAACGTCCTTGGATTATTGAGAGTGTTGAACTCTCTATGTGACATGTCAGACTTGCTTCTTTTCTCCATCTATGTTGCAGTTGGCATAGTGTACACTCTTGGAGTTGTTCATTATTCTTCCCTGATCTGACCTTACCAATTCTGAGCTGAACTTTTAAAATCATGGTCCCATGTTAACAAGTGTGGCTTTTCAAAATGAGACAATCACCTGCAGATGTATCATTATCTGCCCCTTCCCCACCTCAACATGTCTGAAGTAATTACTTTTCTTTTTGTGATTGCTTCTCTGCCTGTTTTTAATTTTCTTGAGATTTACAAATCCCACCACCTCTACCCTATAAATAATCTCTCTGCTCCCCAAACTCTGACATTTCCCCATCCCTTCACATCACCGATCACAGCCGAGCCTTCAGCTACCTGGCCCTCACTCTCTGGTTTTTCTTCTCTAAAGCCCACTGCTTCATTCACTTTTTTGCTATATTTAAAATCCAAGTCTTACCATACTTCCTGTCTTCCTTCATAGCTTCTCTTTTTTAGACTTAGTACTTGGATAATTCATAGTGATATTGTGCAGTTAGTTTCTAAATTGCACTTGTAAAAATGATTATTGTCTGCCATAAAAATAGTTAATTTGTCCTGATGTTGGAGATTCACTGCTGCAAGCTGCATTTTAGTAGAATAATTACTCTTCCAATTTGTCACAATTATGCTTCCTCATGGATACCCAATTAAATACAATTGTGTGTATGTGTTTTCACGATAATAAGAAGAGAACATTAGAGATTGCTCATTTTTTTGGTAGTTCCTTCTTTTGATTTTGTCAGTTTAACACAGCAATTGTGGTATCTGTCCTTCGAGTGACACACACACACGGGATTAGTTATTGCTTGATTCCACTCTTGTATGTTGCAACTTGCACTCAAGAGTGGGTTTGAATATATACTCCAAGCATTTTCTACAGGATATAAAATCTAAATATACATTATGATTTAGCATATCAACTCTCACCACTGCACCACCCCATCCATGATGTCCTCGTAATGTTAACTAATTCATGCAAGCGATCTATTAAAGGTGGAATAACACAATCACAACTAAAATATTGGTTAATTAAGTCACTGTAAATGATAAGAAATGACTGCTTATACACAATGTAACCTGTTCAGTATTTGTTCACACATTGAAAATGTTTATTTCTCTAATGATTTGATGTATAAAATGAAACTGCATCATTATGAAGCAGCAACTGCATCTCAGATGTAGCTTTGCCATAACCTTTCCCACAATCGGTAACAAAGCCCATTCTATATTTTGAAATCACTTTACAAAACTCTTTGTTTTCAATGATTCGTGAATACGAGGAATTTCCTTTTGAAGCATCCACACACCTGCTCGTGTTTTCTATTAGCAGGAATGAAATACACCACCTGTTCTCTCCATCAAGAAGCTCACACGTGCCAGTGAAACAATGTTGATTTAGTATCTGCTATTCCACTGATGTAAACATGCCACAGAGGAATGAACAACAATCTGAATGGATTATAGGCCTGTCAGCACTTTATACAGGAATCACTTAGCATTTCATCACTTAGTCCAGCTATCCAAATTAGATCTTCTATTTTAACGCTTCTGATAAACACCACATTTTGTAATACCTGGCTGATCTTACGTTAAAACCTCAACAGCATATAATCATCCCTGAAATGTCACCCAATATGAGTGGCTACCACTGATTAGGGTAATGTGCCACTATAAAGGAAAAAAATAAATGCATCAGTCATTTCTGGAGGTTAATTTGCCAGAGTATGTTTGATATTGAATAAACTACATTGCAGTGACATTATAGGTTGCATTAATTTTCAATATTAAATCTACTGCAGTGCTATTAGGTAAAATTACTCTGCATAGTTAGTGACTTGTATGATACTTAAAACACTTCAATTATTTTTTTTCAGCTTTAACATTCAGTATAACTAGAGAAAGTTACTAAGCTATTTTGAAACTAACAGCACATGTCCTTTCACTTTCATTTTAGTTGTCATTGGACAGAACATTCATTCCCATCCTTATCCTGACTGAAGAAACGTGTCTGTATTAGTAAATCCGGATGAAGACTGAAATTCCAAATGTGTTACTTACACATTTGTACTGCTGGCAGTTGTACAGCAAATCTCAGCAATTCCATAATTTTACGGATTCCTTTTATCCCATTGATTTTCTAGATTCTACTGATCTGTTTTTATCTACTCTCAATATTGAGATTTATTAAAACAAGGTGCCGTAAAACAAGCTTTAATTCAACAGTGAATTTGGAAGAAGTTTTTGTACCTTTTAAATGTTATAAACTTGTACCTTTTAAACTTTTAGAAGTTTTTGGAGTACGAAACTCACTCCAAAACGAGAAGTTGAGGTTTGGTAACTAATGGTAAGTTTAGATGCAGTTGAGGTCAAGAGGAAGTTCATGCACTAATTTTGGACAAATGTCCCATTCTTGTCCCACACTTTCTTTATGTGACGTATGACTTGCATGATCACCACATTTTATTTCCTCTACTCTTTGTTTTCCGATAGCAGCCCTAATCCGGTTGAGAATCAAGTGGTTGTAGACCTTGGCCAAGGCACATGTCAGGCTGATGCCACGATAGTTGTCAGTCTTGTTCAGGCTCCCAGATTTGGGGACGGGGATGGTGTTGGATTGTGACCACTGTGTTGGCTTGTCGTTTGTCATTGGTGTTGTGTTGCAGAACTTGAGCATGATGCCGTCAAGCTCACAGTTTTCCAACACCTCTAGAGGGATGTTATCAGGACTTGGACACATCCCTTGCTTCAGCGAGGTCTTCACTTTTCGCAGCTCCTCGACGGTGAAGGGGCCGTCGTGAATCTGTACATCTATGAGGACAGTCTCGATCTCCTCATCTTCCTCAGTGACAGTTGGAGGTGACCCAAGCAGGTTCTTTAAGTGGGTGAACCACATGCTGATTTGGTCCCCTGGAGAGTTCCCGTTGACGTGACCTTCTTCCTGCCACTGATCTTGTTTACAACCCTCCATGCATCGCTATATCTCTTGCCATCGTTGGCTGCCTCTACTCCCTCTATCATTCTCGCAACCTCCTCCTCCTTCAGTTCAAAGATTTGTGGCTTGGTTGCCTTCAGGTCCTCCTTGAGCTGCTCCATCCTGCTCCGAGTGTAGGCCTCTTGGCATTCAACAACTACTTTCCGTGCTGCAACAATTTCCGAGTGCTCAGAGTTGTGACTTCTCTTCGTACGCTTCACTTTGGGTAGACTCTTCATTACTTCAGAGTTGGCCTCTGTGAACCATTCGTAGCGAGCCGCAGCATTTTCCCTCACCTCAGCTCCTCCCCTTTCAACTTCCTCCTCCAGCATCTGGAAGCAGTTCACCACCTCTACTGTGTATTGGGCCTGTAGATCTGGTTGGGATTACCAAAATATAATAGGGGGGGATTTTTTTTTTTTTTTTTTTCTTTTTAAATATTTTATTTTATTAGAAGTAAGTACAGTCAAATGGCACCAAAGTGCCTAATATATATTTTCATAATACATTTTATGTACAACTTTTTTTTTTGTTACATCGAAAACAGATGAGAATAAGAAAAAGAAGTTGGATAGTAAAGGATAGAAAGATGTGAAATATAGTGTGTGAAGAAAGAAAACGAGTAAATGAAGAAAGTTGAGAGAGAAAATAGTGAAAAGAAAATAAAATAAAAAAGAATAGGAGATCATTATTTATAATCTTGACCAACCCTCGTCCAGTCCTGAAACAGTTATTTTTTACAATTGTGTTGCACCATATGATTCCAAAAAAACGACGAATGGAGACCAACTCGTTATGAATTGGTCTGATTTATCCATTAGGAGGAATCGCATTTCCTCAAGATGAGCGGTGTCCAACATACTTGCAATCCACATTTTAAGCGTTGGTATTGATGTACCCTTCCAAAATTTAAGTATTAATTTTTTTGCTATTATTAAACCATAGTTAAGGAATAGATTTTGAGATGTGTTCAATTTATTCCCATCTTCCATTACACCAAATATAATAATTTCAGTATTAGGTTCCATTCTTGTCTTGAATAATTTTGTAAATATTTCAAAAATATCATTCCAAAATCTATAAAGTTTTATGCAGGAAACTAAGGAGTGTGTTATAGTTGCCTTTTGGGCTAGACATTTATCACAAGTGGCGGATATATTTGAATAAAATTTGTTCAATCTTGTTTTTGAATAATATAATCTATATACAATATTAAATTCAATTAGATTATGTCTTACATTACTTGAACATTTGTGAATATATATCAGGGATTTTTCCCATATAATCTTCATAATGTTTATCATTAATTCCCGTTCCCACTCTTCTCTAAATACCTCTGTCGATGGTAGGTCTATATTTAGAATACTATTATATAAATAGGATATTAATTTTTGTGAGTCAGCTTCAATATTCATTGCTTCTTCCAATAAGTCAGGAGTTACTTTTTGATATCCTTGTATATATTTTTTCACAAAGTCGCAAATCTGAAGATATTTAAAATATTGGTTGTTTTTCAATTTAAATTTTAATTGTAGTTGTTGGAATGATAGTAGGTTTCCCATTTCGTACATATCCCCGATCCTTCTAATTCCGAGACTTTCCCATTGGTTACATGTCTTATCAATAAGAGATGGTTTAAATAAAGGGTTGTTCGCGATTGGAATTAACAGTGATAGATTTCTTAATTTTAAAGATAATTTTATTTGTTTCCAAATTCTTATTTGTACCATATATAACTGGGTTCTTGTATATTGTGTTATTCAGTTTTTTTGGGGAAAAGAGGATCGTTCCTATATTACAAGGATGGCAATCCTCCGTCTCCATTTTTATCCATTCTGTCTGTTGGGTAGAACTAACCAACCAATAAATCATATTCTTAATATGCACTGCCCAGTAATAATACATAAAATTCGGAAGTGAAAGTCCCCCGACCTCTTTTGGTTTACATAAGTGTTTTTTTGTGATTCTATGTGTTTTATAGTCCCAAATATAATTTGTAATGTTAGAGTCTAATTTTTAAAAAAATATATTTTGGTATATATACCGGTATAGACTGAAATAGGTATAGTAATTGTGGTAGGAAGATCATTTTTATTGCATTTATTCTACCTAATAATGATAAGGGAAGTGTTTTCCAAAATTTAATCATTGTATTAAGTTTATTTAATAAAGATATGAAATTAGCATTGAATAATGCTTTATATTTTCTAGTAATCTGAATACCCAAATATTTAAATTTTTCTGTTGCGATTTTAAAGGGGAACTTCAATAAGTGTGTAGGTTCTTGAGGTTTTAATGTCATGATTTCACTTTTGTTCCAGTTTATTCTATATCCAGAAAAAGACCCAAATTCCTCTATTAAGTTTAATAAATTTGGTATGCTCGTTTGTGACTTTGTAATATATAAAAGTATATCGTCTGCATATAATGAGATTTTATTCTTTGAGTCCCTGGTATTATAGCCCTGAATATTCGGATGAATTCTTATACTTTCAGCCAGGGGTTCTATCATAAGGGCAAATAGCAGGGGTGATAGTGCACATCCCTGCCTATTACCCCTTGATAGTTGAAATTTTTGAGATAACATGTTATTAGTTAAAATTCTTGCCATCGGTTTATCATATAATAATTTTACCCATGTTATAAAATTCTCTCCCATATTAAATTTTTGTAGTACTTTATATAAGTATTGCCACTCTACCTGATCAAATGCTTTCTCTGCATCCAAAGAAATAATTGATATATCTTCTTCCTCTACTTTATGCAAGTACATTATATTAAACAGGCGTCTCAGATTATTAAATGAGTATCTTTTAGGTATAAACCCCGTTTGATCAGGGTTTATCAATTTACTAATATATTTGCATAATCTTCTTGCTAAAATCTTTGCTAAAATTTTCTGATCTGTATTTAAAAGTGATATAGCTCTGTACGAGCCCAGATCTTCTAAATCTTTATCTTTTTTTTGAATAAGCGTAATAGTTGATTCTGTTAGTGTTTCAGGTAGTTTGTTTTCTTTAAAAGCATGGGAGTATAAATTAAATAAATAAGGGGTCGTTATCTCCTGAATTTTTTTATAAAATTCATTATTAAAACCATCTGGTCCCGGTGTCTTACCATTTTTCAGCGATTTTATTGTTTCACCTATTTCTTTGATTGTAATTTGAGCTCCTAGTTCCTCTTGTTCCAAAAGGTCCAGTATTGGAAGATTACAGTTATCTAGAAAAAAAATTATTTTACTATCTTCTATTTTAATTTTAGATGTATATAAGTTTTGGTAAAATTGGGCAAATCTATTATTAATATCTTTAGGTAGTATTAGTAATTCACCTTTCTCTGATTTAATTTTGGTTATAGTATTTTCCTTTTCTTGTTTTTTTCAATTGGCGAGCTAAAAGCTTATGTGGTTTGTCACCAAACTCAAAATGTTCCTGTTTTGTAATTTGGAATAGTCTTATTACTCTTGCAGATAAAATTCGATTAAGTTTAAATTTCAGTAATACTATCTTATTGTGTTTATCTGTCGTGGAATCTTTGGCATTATCCAACTCTAACTATCTGATTTCTTGTTCTAACAACAATTGTTCTGTCTTATTCTTTTTATTTTGAAAACTTTGATATGAAATTATAATTCCTCTCGTAAATGCCTTAAAAGTTTCCCATAATAAAGAAGGCGAAGTACCTGGTATATCATTTGTATTGAAAAAAAGTTTCATTTGTTGATTTAAATATTGATAGCCTTGCACGTCATTTAAAATATGTGTATTAAACCTCCAAAAAATTTTTTTACCCGCCATTCTCTCAACTTTTACTGAAAATGTCAACGGAGAGTGATCTGAGATACTACTAATGTGGTATGTTGGGTTGTTTGTATATTGCATTAATTTCATATCCACTAAAAAATAATCAATTCTTGAATAAGTTTTATGCACCGGAGAGTAAAACGAGTATTCCCTTCCAACTGGATTAGCAGATCTCCATACATCTATTATATTAGTATTTTTTATGCAACCCAACATACCGCATTAGTAGTATCTCAGATCACTCTCTGTTGACATTTTCAGTAACATTTGAGGGAATGCCGGGTAAAAAAAATTTTTGGAGGTTTAATACACATATTTTAAATGATGTGCAAGGCTATCAATATTTAAAACAACAAATGAAACTTTTTTTTGATACAAATGATGTACCAGGTACTTTGCCTTCTTTATTATGGGAAACTTTTAAGGCATTTATGAGAGGAATTATAATTTCATATCAAAGTTTTCAAAATAAAATGAATAAGACGGAACAATTGTTGTTAGAACAAGAAATCAGACAGTTAGAGTTGGATAATGCCAAAGATTCCACGACAGATAAACACAATAAGATAGTATTACTGAAATTTAAACTTAATCGAATTTTATCGGCAAGAGTAATAAGACTATTCCAAAATACAAAACAGGAAAATTTTGAGTTTGGCGAAAAACCACATAAGCTCGCCAATTGAAAAAACAAGAAAAGGAAAATACTATAACCAAAATTAAATCAGAGAGAGGTGAATTACTAATACTACCTAAAGATATTAATAATAGATTTGCCCAATTTTACCAAAACTTATATACATCTAAAATTAAAATAGAAGATAGTAAAATAATTTTTTTTCTAGATAACTGTAATCTTCCAATACTGGACCTTTTGGAACAAGAGGAACTAGGAGCTCAAATTACAATCAAAGAAATAGGTGAAACAATAAAATCGCTGAAAAATGGTAAGACACCGGGGCCAGATGGTTTTAATAATGAATTTTATAAAAAAATTCAGGAGATAACGACCTCTTATTTATTTAATTTATACTCCCATGCTTTTAAAGAAAACAAACTACCTGAAACACTAACAGAATCAACTATTACGCTTATTCCAAAAAAATATAAAGATTTAGAAGATCTGGGCTCGTACAGAGCTATATCACTTTTAAATACAGATCAGAAAATTTTAGCAAAGATTTTAGCAAGATTAAGCAAATATATTAGTAAATTGATAAACCCTGATCAAACGGGGTTTATAACTAAAATATACTCATTTAATAATCTGAGACGCCTGTTTAATATAATGTACTCGCATAAAGTAGAGGCAGAAGATATATCAATTATTTCTTTGGATGCAGAGAAAGCATTTGATCAGGTAGAGTGGCAATACTTATATAAAGTACTACAAAAATTTAATATGGGAGAGAATTTTATAACATGGGTAAAATTATTATATGATAAACCGATGGCAAGAATTTTAACTAAAAACATGTTATCTCAAAAATGTCAACTATCAAGGGGTAATAGGCAGGGATGTGCACTATCACCCCTGCTATTTGCCCTTATGATAGAACCCCTGGCTGAAAGTATAAGAATTCATCCGAATATTCAGGGCTATAATACCAGGGACTCAAAGAATAAAATCTCATTATATGCAGACGATATACTTTTATATATTACAAAGTCACAAACGAGCATACCAAATTTATTAAACTTAATAGAGGAATTTGGGTCTTTTTCTGGATATAGAATAAACTGGAACAAAAGTGAAATCATGACATTAAAACCTCAAGAACCTACACACTTAGTGAAGTTCCCCTTTAAAATCGCAACAGAAAAATTTAAATATTTGGGTATTCAGATTACTAGAAAATATAAAGCATTATTCAATGCTAATTTCATACCTTTATTAAATAAACTTAATACGCTGATTAAATTTTGGAAAACACTTCCCTTATCATTATTAGGTAGAATAAATGCAATAAAAATGATCTTCCTACCACAATTACTATACCTATTTCAGTCTATACCGGTGTGTATATACCAAAATATATATTTTTTTAAATTAGACTCTAACATTACAAATTATATTTGGGACTATAAATCACATAGAATCACAAAAAAACACTTATGTAAACCAAAAGAGGTCGGGGGACTTTCACTTCCGAATTTTATGTATTATTACTGGGCAGTGCATATTAAGAATATGATTTATTGGTTGGATAGTTCTACCCAACAGACAGAATGGATAAAAATGGAGGAGGATTGCCATCCTTGTAATATAGGAATGATCCTCTTTTCCCCCAAAAAACTGAATAACACAATATATAAGAAGAACCCAATTATATATGGTACAATAAGAATTTGGAAACAAATAAAATTATCTTTAAAATTAATAAATCTTTCACTGTTAATGCCAATCGCGAATAACCCTTTATTTAAACCATCTCTTATTGATAAGACATTTAACCAATGGGAAAGTCTCAGAATTAGAAGGATCGGGGATATGTACGAAATGGGAAACCTACTATCATTCCAACAACTGCAATTAAAATTTAAATTGAAAAACAACCAATATTTTAAATATCTTCAGATTTGCGACTTCGTGAAAAAATGTATACAAGGATATCAAAAAGTAACTCCTGACAATATTGAAGCAGACTCACAAAAATTAATATCCTATTTATATAATAGTATTCTAAATATAGGCCTACTATCGACAGAGGTACTTAGAGAAGAGTGGGAAAGGGAATTAATGATACAAATTACGAAGGTTAAATGGGAAAAATACCTGATATATATTCACAAATGTTCAATTAATGTAAGACATAATCTAATTCAATTTAAAATTGTACATAGATTATATTATCCAAAAACAAGATTGAACAAATTTTATACAAATATATCCGCCACTTGTGATAAATGTCTAGCCCAAAAGGCAACTATAACACACTCCTTAGTTTCCTGCATAAAACTTTATAGATTTTGGAATGATATTTTTGAAATATTTACAAAATTATTCAAGACAAGAATGGAACCTAATACTGAAATGATTATATTTGGTGTAATGGAAGATGGGAATAAATTGAACACATCTCAAAATCTATTCCTTAACTATGGTTTAATAATAGCAAAAAAATTAATACTTAAATTTTGGAAGGGTACATCAATACCAACGCTTAAAATGTGGATTGCAAGTATGTTGGACACCGCTCATCTTGAGGAAATGCGATTCCTCCTAATGGATAAATCGGACCAATTCATAACGAGTTGGTCTCCATTCGTCGTTTTTTTTGGAATCATATGGTGCAACACAATTGTAAAAAATAACTGTTTCAGGACTGGACGAGGGTTGGTCAAGATTATAAATAATGATCTCCTTTTCTTTTTTATTTTATTTTCTTTTCACTATTTTCTCTCTCAACTTCCTTCATTTACTCGTTTTCTTTCTTCACACACTATATATTTCACATCTTTCTATCCTTTACTATCTAACTTCTTTTTCTTATTCTCATCTTTTTTCAATGTAACAAAAAAAAGAAGAAGTTGTACATAAAATATATATTAGGCACTTTGGTGCCATATGACTGTACTTACTTCTAATAAAATAAAATATAAAAAAAAAGATCTGGTTGGGAGGAAAAGCCATGTTACAATCTGAGTCATTGAGGAGGTGAAAAATAACAACCTGCCAGCCGTCCTAACCTTCAACTCGATTCATCAATGCAAAATGATGAGGATTTTGAAGGCTTACAGTATCCCTCCTCCTGAGAGCCATTGAGAATATGCACTTGGGCCCCATGACCAAAGTTGTCACCCCGGATGGCAAGAGCAAAGTGTTCGAGATCCTCGTGGGGGTCTTACACGCTGGCACCCTTTCTTTTCATCATTGTCCTTGATTATGCCATGAGGCAGGTGCTCAAGGAACATGAGGACGGCTTCATAATCACCCCGAGGTGCTCAAGAATCTGGCCAGTCAACTTGACAGACCTCGACTTTGCTGATGACATCGTCCTGCTGTCAATAGTCTATTGTCTATTAGGGAAACACAGGAGCTTCTCGGCAGGGTTGAGACGGAATGCGAGAAAGTGGGCCTCCACCTCAATGCCAAGAAGATGGAGTACATGACGTTCAACGTTGGTGACCATGAGCCTCTCAAGACCAGCGGTGGTGCATCTCTCAAGAAAGTGGAGGACTTCAAGTACCTCGCAGCGAGGAAGAAGAGCTCTGAGAATTACATCAAGGTCCGGAAAGCGCTCGTGTGGAAAGCCCTCAATAACATGGAGGAAAATCTGGACGTCTCCGATGTCTAAGGGTCTCAAACTGAGATTCATCCATGCAACCAATATAGAGACCATATTATTGTATGGGCGTGTGGCATGGACTCTCACTTAAGCACTATCTAAGTCTCTCAATGGTACCTACGCCCGAATGCTCAGAAAAGTTCAAAATATCAGTTGGAGGGACAACATCACCAACGCCCAGCCCTATGGGGAGATTCTACCTCTGACCGAGAAGATCATCAGGTGGACAAGGATGAGCCTCGCTGGTCACTGTCACCGACACCCAGAAATGTCAGCAAACAAGGTTGTGCTGTAGGAACCCACCCATGGAAGATGTGACCCTGGACGGCCAATCAGCTGAAGACATTGATGGAAGAAGCATGTGTAGAGATAAAAGAGGAGCTTGCCAGCTGCACGGAGGAAACGTAGAAATGTAGAAAATAGGTGCAGGAGTAGGCCATCCGGCCCTTTGAGCCTGCACCGCCATTCAATATGATCATGGCTGATCATCCAACTCGGTATCCTGTACCTGCCTTCTCTCAATACCCCTGATCCCTTTATCCACAAGGGCCACATATAACTCCCTCTTAAATATAGTCAATGAACTGGCCTCAACTACCTTCTGCGGGAGAGAATTCCAGAGATTCACCACTTTCTGTGTGAAAAATGTTTTCCTCATCTCGGGCCTAAAAGATTTCCCCCTTATCCTTAAACTGTGACCGCAGAGATGCGAAAGGATTTAAAAGGACAGAGATGTGTGGTGAGTCTGTCACCGTGCCTATCGGAAACCATTACCACTGAGTCGCTAATGTTTTCAACAATGATTATGATTTTGTTTTCCACATTTAATTTAAATCTTTTTATTTGAATTTTGAATTTAACAGCAATTTGCATACATACAATGATAACAGATAGTGATAGTCAGGACATAATTGTACAACAGTATGTAAACTACCCTCAAAACCTTTACCCTTACCCACCCTCGCCACCCGGGGACAAACAACACTCGCATACGTACACATCCACACAAATACGATAAGATAAACAAAATGAAAAAAAAAAAAAAAAAAGGGGGGGGGGGGGGGGGAGGGGTTGAGGGGGATAGCAGCTGCAATAAAACAGAGCAGTGATAGAGGGCACTCAGTCCTCTTCCGAGTCCGGAAACGAGTTAAGAGAGTTAACAAGTTCCAGGAAAGGGTTCCATGTATCTAGGAATGTCTTGGTAGAGCCTTTGAGAGAGAGTTTTTCAAGCTTTAAGTTGTAAAGCACCTCCTTGATCCAGCGGGCGTGTGTCGGGACAGGTAAGCCTCCAGTTAAGCAAGATCAGTCTCCGGGCTAACAAGGTTGTAAAAGTCAGGACCCGCTTCAACGCAACAGAGAGGTTGGTGTTGGGAGGAATGCCAAAAATAGCTGACAGTGGTTTTGGAGGAATAGTCTGGCCATCGGCTCTGCTTAGCACGTCGAAAGCACTCCAAAAGGTTGCTAGCTTAGGGCAAGACCAAAACATATGACTATGGTTGGCAGGGGATTGATTGCTTTTGTTGCAGGTGTCTTTAACAGCAGGGTATATTCTAGATAATCTTGCGTTTGTGTAGTGAACTTTGTGAAGGACTTTGCATTGGATTAGGCCATGACGGGCACATATGGAGGAAGAATGGATCAAATCCAAGGCGGAGTCCCATTGCTGGTCTGTTAGTTTCGTATTCAGCTCGCCCTCCCATACAGCTTTTAATGAGGTATGAGGTTTCAATATAACCGACCCTAACAAGTTGTACAAAAAAGAGATGCATTTCTTCTGGTTGGGATCTAGATCTAGAGCTAGGATGGAATCGGTCAGGGTTTCAGAGGGAAGATTTGGGAAATGGGGGAATATTTTCTTCACAAAATCCCTAATCTGGAAAAAACGAAAAAGGTGGGAGTTTGGGAGGCTGTAGTTGGATGAAAGCTCCGCAAAAGACAAAAAAATGCCATCCTTGTATAGGTTTTTGATACTACTGATGCCATTACTATGCCAGGTTTTGAATGCGGAGTCTGTACTTGAAGGTTTAAAAATGTGATTTTTAAGCAGTGGGGTCAAGATGGAAGGGCCTTGTAAACCAAAGTTTTTCCCAAGTTGACTCCATACCTTGAGCGAGAGGGACGCAATTGGGCCTGCACCCGCAGATGTTATAGAAAGGGGGAGTTGAGAGCATAGGACAGACCGCAATGGGAGATGTGAACTCGCCTTTTCCATGTGTACCCAGGTCGATAGGTGGTCGCAATCATCATTCATCCAGTACAGGATTTTTTGCAAGTTAGCAGCCCAGTAGTATCGCCTAAAGTCAGGAAGTGCCAAACCGCCGTCACTCTTAGGAGACTGTAGTACCGTATTTCGAATTCTGGCCGGTTTGCTACCCCATAAAAATTTAGATATTCTCCTTTCTAATTTATCAAAAAAAGATTTAGTGATAAATATAGGAACATGCTGGAAAAGATACAGGAATTTGGGTAGGACGATCATCTTAACCAGATTTATCCGGGCCGCGAGGGATAACGGTAAAACTGACCAGCGGTCAAAGTCGCTTTCAGCTTTCTCAACCAGAGGCAGGAAGTTTGTGCGGAACATATCAGATATAGGTATTGTGATAAAAAACGCCGAGGTAGCGAAATCCCTCTTCCGCCCATTTAAATGAGGTTAAAGAGCGAGGGAGCTGCTTAGCCGATGAGTTAATCGGCAATAGTTCACTTTTTGGTAGTTAAGTTTATAACCAAACCGTTCTAAAATATTCATAATCACAGGGAGAGAGCTAACTGGATTCGAGATGTACAGGCGCAGGTCATCCGCATACAATGAGACTTTATGAATTGTGTCAAACCGTGTGATACCTTTAAAGCCCTTCTCTGAGCGTAACCAAACCGCCAAGGGCTCTATCGCGACAGCAAACAGAAATAGTGATAACGGGCAACCCTGCCTGGTACCTCTCCGAAGGGGGAAGTGGGGCGACAGTGTGTCGTTTGTTTGTACTGCGGCCACCGGGGACGAGTATAATAGACTGACCCAATGAATGAAACTATTGCTGAGGCCAAACCTGTCCATCGCCTCGTATAGGTACTTCCACTCGACCCTGTCGAAGGCTTTTTCGGCATCGAGGGAGACCACTATCTCCGGGGTCTCACTACTTGGTGAATGGATGATGTTAAGGAGACGCCTAGTATTGTGGGAGGACTGTCGGCCTGGCTTAAACCCTGTTAGATTTAACGAGATAATAAAGGGCATCACTTGTTGAAGACGGAGCGCAAGAACATTAGAGAGGATTTTGAGGTCCACATTCAAGAGCGAAATTGGTCTATAGCTACTACAAAGCAGGGGATCTTTCTCCTTTTTAAGAATTAGGGAGATAGTAGCCCACGACAAGGACAAATGTTTTCCACATTTATAACAATTTATGGATCAAGGATAGTTTTTGAGGAGTGACATAAAACATTTGGCTATCGCACATCCTTATGATTAATTAAGACAACTCAAATTTTGTAACGGGACAAAGCAAATATCAGAATGTGTGGCGGATTCTATGTTGAATAAACCACCACATCAATACTTGGATTAATGAAATGTTTATTAGTAAAGATAAACCCGGGTGTAAGTGTCACACGGAGGATGGACATAATGCTGGAGTAACTCAGCAGGACATCCTACACACAGGAGAAACTTGCAGAATCCAATCAACCTCTAACTAGTGCCATGCACTTCTCTTGCTGGGATACATACTGTATGTGTGAGGCCCACCAAATATGTATTTTGTTCCATTGCTGAGACATTCTGGTACCCAGGCCCAAAGTACAGAGACCGGTCCTGTTGCTCAGAAGGGTAAGGAAAAGAAGAGGAGGGCATTAGTAATAGGGGACTCTATAGTTAGGGGGTCAGACAGACGATTCTGTGGACGCAGTCGGGAGACCCGGATGGTAGTTTCGCTCCCTGATGCCAGGGTCTGGGATGTGTCTGAACGTGTCCAAGATATCCTGAAATGGGAGGGAGAGCAGCCCGAGGTTGTGGTACATATAGGTACCAACGACATAGGTAGAAAAAGGGAAGAGGTCCTGAAAGGAGAATTTAGGGAGTTGGGAGGAGAGTTAAAGAGAAGGACCACAAAGGTAACAATCTCAGGAATACTGCCTGTGCCACGCGACAGTGAGAGTAGGAATGGAGCGAGGTGGAGGAAAAATGCGTAGCTGAAGGACTGGTGCAGAGGGCAGGGATTCAAGTTCCTGGATCATTGGGACTTCTTTTGTGGAAGGTGCGACCTGTACAAAAAGGATGGGTTGCACTTGAACCCGAGGGGGACCAATATCTTGGCGGGGAGATTTGCAAAGGCTACTGTGGAGAATTTAAACTAGAACGGTTGGGGGGAGGGACTCAAATAGGGAAAGCTAGTAGTCAGTGTGTGAGGCAGGAGGCAGAGAAGGGTAGCACTCGGACACAAAATGTAGGGGAGAAAGAAGAAAAAGGTAATAACCAGAGAATACGAGGTGGTGGGTTTTTTAAATGTGTATATTTTAATGCTAGGAGCATTGTAAGAAAGGTGGATGAGCTTAGAGCCTGGATTGACACCTGGAAGTATGATGTTGTGGCGATCAGTGAAACATGGTTGCAGGAGGGCTGTGATTGGAAACGAAATATTCCAGGATTTTGTTGCTTCAGGTGTGATAGAATTGGAGGGGCAAGAGGTGGGGGTGTTGCATTGCTTGTCAGGGAAGATATTACAGCAGTGCTTTGGCAGGATAGATTAGAGGGCTCGTCTAGGGAGGCTATTTGGGTGGAACTGAGAAATGGGAAAGGTGTAGCAACACCAATAGTGGTGTATTATAGACCGCCTAATGGGGAGCGAGAATTGGAAGAGCAAATATGTAAGGAGATCGCAGATATTAGTAGTAAGCACAAGGTAGTGATTGTGGGAGATTGCAATTTTCCACACATAGACTGGGAAACACATTCTGTAAATGGGCTGGATGGTTTGTAGTTTGTAAAATGTGTGCAGGATAGTTTTTTGCAGCAATACGTAGAGGTACCTACTGGAGAAGGGAGGAGTGCTGGACCTCCAGTGAGGAAATGAGACGGGTCAGGTGGCAGAGGTATGTGTTGGGGAACACTTCGGGTCCAGTGATCACAATACCATTAGTTTCAATATAATTATGGAGAGGGTCAGAACTGGACCTAGGGTTGAGATTTTTGATTGGAGAAAGGCTAACTTTGAGGAGATGCGAAAGGATTTAAAAGCAGTGAATTGGGCCATTTTGTTTGATGGGAAGGATGTGGAGGAGAAATGGAGGACATTTAAAGATGAAATTTTAAGAGTACAGAATCTTTATGTCCCTGTTCGGTTGAAAGGAAATAGTAAAAATTGGAAAGAGCCTTGGTTTTCAAGGGAAATTAGACACTTGCTTTGGAAAAAGAGAGAGATCTACAATAATTATAGGCAGCATGGAGTAAATTAGGTGCTTGAGGAGTATAAAGAAAGTAAAAAGAATCTTTAGAAATAAATTAGAAAAGCTAAGAGAAGATATGAGGTGAAAGTAAATCCAAAGGGTTTCCACAGCTATATTAATAGCAAAAAGATAATGAAGGATAAAATTGGTCCATTAGAGAGTCAGAGTGGACAGCCATCTGTAGAGCCAAAAGAGATGGGGGAGATATTGAACAATTTCTTTTCTTCAGTATTCACCATGAGAAGGATATTGAATTACGTAAGTAAGGGAAACAAGTAGAGTAGCTATGGAAACTATGAGATTCAAAGAAGAGGAAGTACTGACACGTTTGAAAAATATAAAAGTGGATAAGTTTCCAGGTCCTGACAGGATATTCACTAGGACATTGAGGGAAGTTAGTGTAGAAATAGCAGGGGCTATGACAGAAATATTTCAATTGTCATTAGAAACGGGAATAGTGCCGGAGGATTGGCGTACTGCGCATGTTGTTCCATTGTTTAAAAAGGGTTCTAGGAGTAAACCTAGCAATTATAGACCTGTTAGTTTGACGTCGGTGGTAGGCAAATTAATGGAAAGGATACTTAGAGATAATATATATAAGCATCTGGATAAACAGGGTCTGATTAGGAACAGTCAACATGGATTTGTGCCTGGAAGGTCATGTTTGTCTAATCTTCTTGAATTTTTTGAAGAGGTTACTCGGGAAATTGATGAGGGTAAAGCAGTGGCTGTTGTCTATATGGACTTCAGTAAGGCCTTTGACAAAGTTCCTCATGGAAGGTTGGTTAAGAAGGTTCAGTTGTTGGGTATTAATGGTGGAGTAGCAAGATGGATTCAACAGTGGCTGAATGGGAGATGCCAGAGAGTAATGGTGGATGGCTGTTTGTCAGGTTGGAGGCTGGTGACTAGTGGGGTGCCACAGGGATCTGTGTTGGGTCCACTGATGTTTGTCCTGTACATCAATGATCTAGATGATGGTGTGGTAAATTGGATTAGTAAGTATGCAGATGATACTAAGATAGGTGGTGTTGTGGATAATGAAGTAGATTTTCAAAGTCTACAGAGAGATTTAGGCCATTTGGAAGAGTGGGCTGAAAGATGGCAGATGGAGTTGAATGCTGATAAGTGTGAGGTGCTACATCTTGGCAGGACAAATCAAAATAGGACGTACATGGTAAATGGTAGTGAATTGAGGAATGCAGTTGAACAGAGGGATCTAGGAATAACTGTGCACAGTTCCCTGAAGGTGGAATCTCATTTAGATAGGGTGGTAAAGAAAGCTTTTGGTGTGCTGGCCTTTATAAATCAGAGCATTGAGTATAGAAGTTGGGATGTAATGTTAAAATTGTACAAGGCATTGGTGAGGCCAATTCTGGAGTACGGTGTACAATTTTGGTTGCCTAATTATAGGAGGGATGTCAACAAAATAGAGCGAGTACAGAGGAGATTTACTAGAATGTTGTCTGGGTTTCAGCAACTAAGTTACAGAGAAAGGTTGAACAAGTTAGGTCTTTATTCTTTGGAGCGCAGAAGGTTAAGGGGGGACTTGATAGAGGTCTTTAAAATGATGAGAGGGATAGACAGAGTTGACATGCATAAGCTTTTCCCATTGAGAGTAGGGAAGATTCAAACGAGGACATGACTTGAGAATTAAGGGACAGAAGTTTAGGGGTAACATGAGGGGGATCTTCTTTACTCTGAGAGTGGTAGCTGTGTGGAATGAGCTTCCAGTGGAAGTGGTGGAGGCAGGTTTGATTTTATCATTTAAAAATAAATTGGATAGGTATATGGACGGGAAGGGAATGGAAGGTTATGGTCGGAGTGCAGGTAGATGGGACTAGGGGAGAATAAGTGTTCGGCACGGACTAGAAGGGCCGAGTTGGCCTGTTTCCGTGCTGTAATTGTTATATGGTTATATGTTTATATGGTCTTGCCTTTGGGATTTCCATTTACTGTTTGCTATTAAAGTTTGTTCTTTACAATTATTTTTTTGAAAGGGCGCTGATGAAATATCTAAGTTTATCCCCAAATCTTTGGTAAACCTCTGGCGATTTAAGAATGATCTCTAGATTAAATGTGTAAGGAAGAACTGCAGATGCTGGTTTAAATCAAAGATAGACACACAATGCTGGAGTAACCTGCTGAGATACTCCAACTGAGGGCCTCGACCCGAAATGCCACCCACTCCTTCTCCAGAGATGTTGCCTGTCCTGCTGAGTTACTCCAGCATTTTGTGTTTATCTTCAATCTCTAGATTAATGCAGGCTGAAATCTCTGGAGCTGAAATTACACATACTTCTGTTACAGCCTGTAATGTGAAAGGGTCAGGTTACAGACATAGTCCCATTCTTTCCTTGTTGAAACACATTAAAATCGTAGACATTCCCAACAACCAGATCTCTTGATCAAAATCATCAATGGTATCCTGCATGTCAATGAAACTTAGTTCCCCATTGTCAATACGCAGACCACCATTTCCATCATTTCTTCTCGGTTTCCCATTTCCAGATAGAAACATAGAAAATAGGTGCAGGATAAAGCCTTTCGACCCTTCGAGCCAGCACCACCATTCAATATGATCATGGCTGATCCGCCAAAATCAGTATCCCGTTCCTGCTTTTTCCCCCCATATTCCTTGATTCCGTTAGCTCTAAGAGCTAAATCTAAGTCTTGAAAACATCTAGTGAATTGGCCTCCACTGCCTTCTGTGGCAGAGAATCCCACAGATTCACAACTCTCTGGGTGGAAAGTTTTTCCTCATCTCAGTCCTAAATGGTCTACCCCTTATTCTTAAATTGTGACCCATTGGTTCTTGACTCCCCCAACATGAGGAACATTTTTCCTGCATCTAGCCTGTCCAATCCATTAAGAATTTTATATGTTTCTATAAGATCCCCTCTCATCCTAAATTCCAGGGAATACAAGCCCAGTCGACCCATTCTTTCATCATATGTCAGTCCTGGCTTCCCGGGAATTAACCTGGTGAACCTCTTTTGGTGTATGTATTTTTATCTTTTCATGCCGTAGTATTGTGGCCAACTTCTCGTTTAATGTCTTTTGATGCCGTTCATCTCTGCCATCCATTCAACCCCTCCTTAATTTATCCCTTTAAAAAATGCCGCTTTGCATTGCACCTTCTGCATTTACTGGATCAATATGCTGACAATCTACATTGCATTCAGAAACTTTTCAGACCCCTTCTTTTTCCACATTTTGTTAGATTACAGCCTTATTTTAAAATGGATTAAATTCATTTTTTTAATCATCAATCTACACACAATACCGCAGAATGAAGCGAAACCAGGTGTTTAGAATATTGTGGCGCCGCATTGTGGTTAGGCCACTTACTGTGCAAACCCGCGGCATTCGGGGGCAGGGTCACGTGACTGGGTTTGGCGGGAAGGAGTCGTCACGGGGTTTAGGGGTGTGCCCTGGTTTATATATAATGAACCCTGGGGTAACCTTTACCCCATTCGCATGTGTGCTGTTCTCTTTACTTTGTCAATAAATATCTCTTTGTTTCACTACACACGACTTGCTAATTCGCCCGCCATATTGGTGACCCCGACAATCCAAAACTGTCATTTTGGATTTGCATTATGGACGCAGCCAACGATCAACTACAACAGCCCGAAGTTGTCGTCGATCTGGGTTTTTTCTCCCCCCCCCCCCCCCCCCCCCCCCCCCCCCCCGCCTTTAAAATGTTTGAAGAAGTGTGAAGAAGTGTCCTGAGCTAAAACATCACCTATCCATGTTCTCCAGTGCTGCTGCTTGACCTGCTGCGTTCCACCAGCACTTTTTGTCCACTTGGCTATTTCTTCTTTTCTCACTAGGTACATTGCACTTCATCATTCTCACCGGACTTTTTAAAAAAATATTAATCATCGAGCAAATAAAGTTTTCTGAATGGAGCCAAAAGAGTGCAATGGAATAACACAATGTTTTCTGAATAACAGAAGTCCTATTCAGTTTGCCAAAAGTTTGCTTCTGTATGCCACTACTATTGAAAACTATGTGCATCTGTTTGTTTCCAGGTGTTTCTTATAATTTTCTAACAAACCTCTGGAGATCTGCCTTTGTATGCTTCCAAGTTGCTTGTGTTCATTCTGCCTGTCCCACTTAGGAAACCTGAAAGGAAACCTCTGGAGACTTTGCGCCCCACCCAAGGTTTCCGTGCAGTTCCCGGTGGTTTTTGTCAGTTTTTCTACCTGCTTCCACTACCTGCAACCTCCGGGAACCGAACGGAAACCTTGGGTGGGGCGCAAAGTCTCCAGAGGTTTCCGTTCAGGTTTCTTAAGTGGGACTGGGACATAACCCGTTTTGTGTCAGTCTAACCCATCATCCACAATCTTAAATATCTCATGGACTGTCTATTCTCCACAGTACTGATTGCAATTTTTCCATTCTCACCTCATTGGGTCATAAGGCATGGAAATGGGAGCCTCAGTCCCCCAAGTTCATGTTCACCATCAAGTGTCCAGTTATACAAACTCCATTTTATTCTCCCCTTCCATTTCTCAGCTTCCCACAGGTTCCATACTTAATCTGTACATCACAGGCAGCTAGGTATCTGTAACTTACCAACTCATACATTTTTGCAGTCAGAAGAACATGCAAATGCCACAAAAACAGCACCAAGGTGAGGATTGAACCTGTCTCCCTGGAAGTGGTCCTCCAGCTGTCCTACTGTACCACCACGTTGCGTGCTCTCCTGAATGAAGAAATACGTGCAATCTCCAAGCACCTCTTATCTACATTCAGTCATCACAGTCCTAATCATTTGAAACTCTCCTCCTAAGTATACTATCTTATTTCAAGTAGCAATGTTACAAAATTTTGAGATTTAAAAAATCAAGTCTGCAATTTATCCCATCAGATAAAGCATAACAATAAGTTTAATTTGACACCTAATTCACTTTCATATCTCAAGTAATAAAAAAGTTATGGCCATTTTCATACTCGGAAATTAGCATCTTGTTCCCTATTGATTTTCTATGGACATAACAAAAAAGCTGTGATCGTGGACAGTCAAAAGCCCATAACCTTCTTAAAAATTAAGAGAACTGAATGAAATTTTCAGTTATCATAGATTGAAGCATTCTGAAACAAATATAAAATAATCTTACTTGGATGACCTGAAATTAAAGCATATAATTAGTTAGTTACCCAATTGTAGCTAATTTCAAACTTCAATTATTAGATCTAAACATCTATCCATTTCTTAATAAATGATTAACATTTTTAAATAGCCCAAGTGTCCAAATAATATTCACAAATAATTCACAATAAAACATGATTTTTAAATCGCATTTACATCAATTTATAGGCCAAATGGAAGGAATTTAGTGTTCAATTGCTGTAAATTAAAGTCAATTTAAATCTGCTTTCTAGTGGGTTCCTGTGAACGCGCTGGTTTAGAACGTTCACATTGCGCTGGATTTGTGCCCTCAAATGCCCAGAAAAATACTGCGGGATATAAAGAGCCCAAAATGAACTACTCGCTATAGAAAACTTTATAAAAAGGATTATATACAAGCCCCATTTAATGTAAAAATAAGGTCATTACCTTTAATTGTTTGCTTTATAAAACCCTGGGGCTGCGAGAGGTTGCGGATTGAGAGAGTGATTTTTAAACTACTATAAATATTATACAAGGCCATAAAAACTAATAATACCTTTTGCAACGGGGTCTTCCAGCGATTTTCCGTTAATGATTTACTAGGCTGAACATTTTCGATTGGAACAGCCTAGTAAAAATCGCGTTTTAAACCCGCCCCCTCTAAACAGTGCCAAAATCGCGCACACGGGGTAGGGCAGATGCTCAGCCACGATTCAGGTAGGTTTTGTAACATACCTATTTCAAGATCCCCAGTTTGTGACCTTCCTTAACCTTTCCTCTATTTCATTCTCAGTGCCAATCTTTAGTCATTTTTTGAATACTTCAAAGGAGAGTTTCAAATGATTAGGACTGTGATGACTGAATGTAGATAAGAGGTGCTTGGAGATTGCACGTATTTCTTCATTCAGGAGAGCATGCATCCTCACCTTGGTGCTGTTTTTGTGACGTTTGTATGTTCTTCCGACTGCAAAAATGTATGAGTTGGTGAGTGGAAGTGAAATTAAAATGCAGTGAGCAGTTTGGCCTGCCCTGTGCTTGAAATTGAAATGGAAATGATATGAAATGGTGTTAGAAACCAGTCCTTTTTACCCTAAATGCCCGTATTATCCCAGGAGGAGCATTTTGGCACAAAAGGTCCGTGCCAGGACAGAAAAAGTCCAGAAAAAGTGCCTTTCACTGAGATTCCACTCTTTTTATTTAAACAGCCCATCAGGCCTGTTGTGGGCAGAATTTCAGGCAGTTTCTGAGCTACCAGCCCACCAGGCCTAAGTGACTGAGCTGCCAGCCCACCAGGCGTAAGTGACTGAGCTGCCAGCCCACCAGGCGTAAGTGACTGAGCTGCCAGCCCACCAGGCCTGAGTGACTGAGCTGCCAGCCCAAGAATCTCCATTTGACCCACAATGTCCATACTAGCCCTCTGGAAACCTTGTCCCTTCGGCCCACAACTCCCATACTAGTGCTCCAGAAAGCCCACCCGCCCCCCACTGGCCACCAATATTGGAATTGGTGGAGAGGTGGAATATTGCGTTGGGGGCCCAGCCCTTCCGTGTGAACATGGGACCCAATGGGTCCCACTTAGTCTAGTAATATATAAAGTTACAATTCAAGCCTTGCAGCTGAATCGTTCAACAATTTAACATTACATTTTCACGGCTAACTAGTTATTCAGGTTATTCCTATGTTTCAGTAATGTTCCGGACTCCTCCTTCACCATACCTGGGTATGTCCTGTCCCACCAGCACAACTTACCCAGTAAAATAATGAATGATCTGAGATATAGCAGGGCTGAGGTGGTCCAACAGGAGCAAGGAAACATGTAGGAAGGAACTGCAGATGCTGGTTTAAACCAAAGATGGACACACAATACTGGAGTAACTCAGCAGGACAGGCAGCAGCTCTGGAGAGAAACGTGTGTCTATCCTCGGACCAAGGAAACATCTCCTTCAGCTGATGAATTAGTACTGTGTATTGAAAATTTTGAGGTACAGTGGAAAGAAGGAGATGGATTGTACTTCCTTAAGGGTTCAGTGTTTCTAACTGAATGACTTGGTTAAGGTTAAGGACTGAATTGTCTGAATCCTGGTGCCAGAGTGAGCTTATGGCAGATGATGAGAGAATTGATGAGTATACCTGGATTTTAGTTCATGTGTGGTAGGAGAAGAATTAGGCCACTTGGCCCTTCAGGTCTACTCTCCCATTCAATCATGGCTGATCTATCTTCCCCTTTTAACCTCATTCCCCTGCCTTATCCCCCATAACCCCTGACACCCTTACTAATCAAGAATCTATCTATGTCTGCTGTAAAAATATCCATTGACTTGACCTCCACAGGCTTCTGTGACAATGAATTCCACAGATTCGCCACCCTCTGACTAAAGAAATTCCTCCTCATCTTCTGTCTAAAGGAATGTCTTATTATTATGGCCGATTGGGAAAGGGGGAGATGCAGCGAGACCTGGGTGTCATGGTACACCAGTCATTGAAGGTAGGCATGCAGGTGCAGCAGGCAGTAAAGAAAGCGAATGGTATGTTAGCTTTCATTGCAAAAGGATTTGAGTATAGGAGCAGGGAGGTTCTACTGCAGTTGTACAGGGTCTTGGTGAGACCACACCCTGGAGTATTGCGTACAGTTTTGGTCTCCAAATCTGAGGATGGACATTATTGCCATGGAGGGAGTGCAGAGACGGTTCACCAGACTGATTCCTGGGATGTCAGGACCGTCTTATGAAGAAAGACTGGATAGACTTGGTTTATATTCTCTAGAATTTAGGAGATTGAGAGGGGATCTTATAGAAACTTACAAAATTCTTAAGGGGTTGGACAGGCTAGATGCAGGAAGATTGCTCCCGATGTTGGGGAAGTCCTGGACAAGGGGTCACAGCTTAAGGATAAGGGGAAAATCCTTTAAAAACGAGATGAGAAGAACTTTTTTCACACAGAGAGTGGTGAATCTCTGGAACTCTCTGCCACAGAAGGTAGTTGAGGCCAGTTCATTGGCTATATTTAAGAGGGAGTTAGATGTGGCTAAGGGGATCAGGGGGTATGGAGAGAAGGCAGGTATGGGATACTGAGTTGGATGATCAGCCATGATCATATTGAATGGCGGTGCAGGCTCGAAGGGCCGAATGGCCTACTCCTGCACCTAATTTCTATGTTTCTATGTTTCTATTTTGAGGTTATGGCCTCTTATCCTAGACTCTTCCACTAGTGGAAACATCCTGTCCACATCCACTCTATCCAGGCCTTTCTCTATTTTATACTGCTGACATTTATAAATTGCTGATTATTTTGGATGAAGTGTTGCTTGGCACAAGGATGTGGCGGTGGAGATAAAAATTAGCAGCTGGTTATCCTATGAACCAAAGACTCAACCCGTCATGGTTGCATCTGCCAAAGCAATATTGTTGGGAATGAATACCCCATGTCTTATGGAAGCAAAATTCCGACGTCAGAATGGAGATGCCCTGCGTCATGTGTGGAACTAACATTATGGTGATTTAGTAATTTTAAAAAAAATGAGCCTCCAGGAATTATTGTGGAGCACCTCTGACTGGACTGAAAATCCATCATCGTTCTTATCACAAAGGATACTATCTTTGATTTCCATTAGATAATTTCTAGTAATTCACACCTCACTGAATTATACAAGTTATAGACAATAGGTGCAGGAGTAGGCCATTCGGCCCTTTGAACCAGCACCGCCATTCAATGAGATCATGGCTGATCATCCCCAATCAGTACCCCGTTCCTGCCTTCTCCCCATATCCCCTATTTTTAAGAGCCCTATCTAGCTCTCTCTTGAAAGCATCCAGAGAACCTGCCTCCACCGCCCTCTGAGGCAGAGAATTCCACAGACTCACCACTCTCTGTGAGAAAAAGTGTTTTATCGTCTCCATTCTTAATGGCTTACTCCTTATTCTTAAACTGTTGGGAATAATCCATAACTGTACAGAACTAGGTGGCAGAAGCCGATTTAAAAAAACAAAATGCTTTTTCTTATTTTCTTTGTTCTTACTTTGAATAACAATTTGGAAAGACCTTTCAATGGCTATATTCCATTAAAGATGATATTTTTGCAATGGTGATCTGTGACATATTGTAAATTATCATTACTAAATAAAAGATATTCTGAAGTACTACAGAATAAAAAAAATTCTGATGTAAATTGATACTTTAGATTCTCAATTCTCAGTAATCTTCGCATATTTACTTCCATGATTAATCTCTGCCACATTAGAAGGATAAAAAGGTTGACTAGATGTATCTTAACATGTGTCATCGGGTTATGTTTTTTTAAAATCAAAATCTTTTTTATTTAGTTTGCAGGACATAACAAAGTGCAAAGTTGTCTATTTGTTACAGAGTGTACGAAAAGAATAAATAAAAAGCAACTTATCCTAACATATAACAAGACAACACCAATAAAAGAAAAATGAGATACCAAAAATAATCCTTCCCCAGTTACTGCCAGTGAGCATATGCAAATATCAACCTGTCACACCAATAATCCAGGATAAATGAATGGGTAGACGGTTAAGCTGTTAAACAGTACTTGATGATCAAGCATTTATAAAGTCAGGAATGCATTTTTTTAAAAAAGGTACCTTTTTTAAATGCATCGGGATATATTTTAAGACTAACATTTATCACGGTTGATATTTCGTGGAAACATGGTATTTAAATCGTTATTTATATATTTGCAGAAGGGCGTAATGGTAGAGTGACTGCTTTACAGCGCTAGAGACTCGGGTTCGATCCTGACTACGGGTGCTGTTTGTACGGAGTTTATACATTCTCCCTGTGACCTGTGGGTTTTCTCCGAGATCTTTGGTTTCCTCCCATATTCTAAAGACGAACAGCTTTGGAGGTTAAATGGCTTGCTATAAATGTAAAGTTGTCCCGAGTGTGTGTAGGGTAGTGTTAATGTGCAGGGATCGCTGGTCGGTGCGGACTCGGTGGGCCTTTTACACTTATATCAAGCCAGTTGATATTGGCTATTGATTATGCGCTGTATTTCTCAACTAAACTAAATAATTTATTACTCTGAAGAAGGGTTTCGGCCCGAAACGTTGCCTATTTCCTTCGCTCCATAGATGCTGCTGCACCCGCTGCGTTTCTCCAGCTTTTTTGTGTAACGTTAAATTATTTATTTATTTTGGAGTGAAATTCCCCTTATATAAATTTATTGGATACATCTGAAGAACATAGATAAAATGTATGAAATAAAGCATCCAGAATGAAACTAAACATCTAGCTAAGTGCATCTTGTATAAGATTGCTATTTCTGAATAATTTCTTCAGTTGTTAATTGCCATCAACGTTTGCTGATATAGAACTATAAGCACAATAAAAACGCACCATACAAAATATACTGAATTATATTCTCGTGAAGGTTGTGACCCATGCACAGGCTGAAATAAGATATTCTGTAAATCCTGATGAGTTGTAAATATAACTATGAAACTAATGGAATTAAATAAGTTCAGCATTGATGTTGATTTGTTTCCACAAGTGGTACAAGTGTTAAAATTCACAAACTGGCAAGGCTATTGATGTGTTTGCAGAAGAGTACTCAATCTTTGGATAATTCTCCAAGTCAAGAAAGGCATCTAAGTCAACAAGATGTGTAATCTGAACAAGCGTACATATATTTCAAGAGCTTGGCTATTTGTGCTGCAAGAAAGCTTTGCCAGTTACTGCACTTCTCATAATGCTCACTCTCCTAGAATGCGGTGCTATCTTACCCATTGTCGCTTTTGTGCGGAGGCTCCCATCCACTGTCAAATGTTATTATAAGGTCCGAGGACAAGTAAAGTGAGCACTGGATGCTATAGAGGTTAGATGTTCCAGTTTTACGCTTCTTAAGTGCACAGAAAAGAATGTTTAATGCTCAAGCCCCCAGCTCAGGATCCTAGCTTATTATAAGCAAACGTACTGAATTATATTGACAGATAGGCTTTGTGCATAAGAAAATCACCAAGTCAAGGATTCAGTTATAGTAAATAGTCAATGGAATCTTGTGTGTTTCTTTCTCCATAATTATTCAACTCTTCAATTTAAACAAAGTGGTGCATTTTCTACCTTTTCAGGTTGCCTGCCCGAAAACTCAATAAATGCTATTCAAAATGATTGTAATTCAGACCCAATTCAAGTTCAGCTATAAGAAACGAACGTATTTGAAAGTAAAATTAAGAAAATCATTGTACAAAACTTAATTCCATTATGGACGGAGGCGCCAGTTTCTATTGATATGTGACATGCCTTTCATTGCGCTGTGTGGACTGAACAATGGGAGATTTGGACCCTAGTTTTCATGGCAACAACAGCTTCATTCATTTTGGTTGTATAAGCAAATTGGGACAGAAAAGAAGTTCCATTATAATATTTTAAACGTTGAATTACTTTACTATTGTTACATCTTATTTCTGGTAATACTGTTAAATAGTAGCTGTGCCAGCTATATAATAATCTGTTTTTGCTAAATTGGTATAATATATTTTCACAATGAATATGGTGGCATCTTTGCTTTGGATTTTTTCATTTAATATTGTGGAACAATTCTTCAAGACAAAGAATGCCAAATGTGCATATGAATTTGTTATAACAGTATAAAGTCTGTTTAAAAACTTAGGTCAATTCAAAACTTATAATTGCATTCTGAACTTGTGGTCTTTGTCCCCGGAGTATAAATACCATGATATAAAAAAACCCCTCAAAATTGCTAAATACTAATTGCTTGCTTTTGAATTAGCTTGACCAATTTTTAGTACAAATTACTTGTCTAAGTTCTCGGTTAAAGAATCTCAGCCAATTACAGAGACAGTAAGACTTGAACAGGCCTGCCATTACCTGCTGTGATTATTGTTACAAGCAAATTGTAATTTAAAATCACTCAAGGATTTTCCAGTAAAGATATGCTGCAGGCCGTACATAGATTATCTTGCCGATCAGATCTCTTTAAGTTCCAATTGTAGGAATAATTGTAATCTGTTTTATTTGATTAAATATAAATGCCATGTAACACTTTAATTCATAGTGGGACTCAGAAATATATTCATGTGAAAAGGAATGTTGATGCTTTGTAACATCCCAAGTGATTCTACATCAGAATAGGTCAAAAGAAGGAAAAACCTAGGATGAATTTATGATCCATGGTGCTCTCCAGGATCATGTCAGCAGGATAGTGTTACAGCTGTATGTTTAATCACTAAATGTCAAAGAAAGTTTGTGGAATAAATGGTATAACATTTCCACTCCAGCCCACACCTCACAGCTGGGCCAGATGTCCTGTTACTTTTCGCTTGTGCTATCCTTTCTTTCTTCAGCTGTTTGGCAAACCACAGCTAATGGAATATTTAAGCATTTCTAATACAAACAACGTCAGTGCAGTAGCAAGCAGATACCTTTTACAGATACAAAATCCTAGCCAGGTGCTAAAGATGAGAGAGTATGAAAATGATGAATGAATAGGAAAAAAAATAACATAAGGAAACCTTGATTGAAACCTTGATTGAAACCATGGGGATTTGCAAAAATAAAAATTAATTACAGCTGAAGGGTTCAAAAGGAAGATGGATTTTCTTATTTATTGGGAATCAGTAAAATAATAGCCCCATCCAGGAAATAAGATTTTCTGCAACTTATTTTCATTAAAATTTCCAACAACAATAATCGGAAACTTCTTTTGGAATACTGGTTTGCAATACCTCATTAAAGTAACCCAGTGTGGATAGAAATATTTGTACAAAAATAGGATACAAAAAAGTTAGTAGACCTAGCCAACTAAGTGAATCTGAAATAACAAGGAAAATTTTGGGTCTTGGGTACCTGGGTTGACGGTTTCTCAAATAATAACATGCACACAGATAAGGCAGAGGGAAATATTTAGGCACGAGTTATCAGATTAAAGGAAAATATTTAATGATTACTATTTTAATAGTTCAAACTCAAAGGAATTCAGGGTGGAAGAAAGGAAATCTGGTAAGTACATCTCTGATACATTAGAAACTGGGTAAGGGTCAACAATGTGCTAAAAAACACACAAAGATAGTATGTGGCCATGAAAGGGACAATGCCTGCAGGAAGAATGAGGCAGGTATGGCTTACTTGTAAAAAGATGTCCCAAGAGAAGTGTCATCAGCCAAAAAAGTTCCAAGCCATAGAAGGGAGTAATTAGCAGTGGTCACCAACAGGTTGTTCAAATAGATGGGCCGAAAGAAGTGCCATAATAGAAATAAAAAGGTAAAGAAGTTAAGGAGAATTCTTGAACCGTGAATAAAGGTGAATTGTCTCCTTAATGTCCCTGGACCAGGGCTTGGCAGTAAGGGAAGCTGCACAAGAGTTTCTATTTCCAACCTTCACTCGGGTGTATTGGAATACCTGATCTATTGAGCTTCACTGCTGCTGATGGTGGAGAATTAGCTGTATATGTATTTGGGCATGTACTGGCCTTGATGGCTGGTGGCCAATGCAGATAAGACAAATCCCACTGTCTTAATCGCATTATCCAAAATCTGACTTTACTGGAATGTATCTTGCACTAAATGTTATTCTCTGTATCCTGTGTCGGTACACTGTGGATTGCTTGATTGTAATCATGTATACTCTTTCTACTGACTGGCCAACATGCAACAAAAAGCTTTTCACTGTACCTTGGTACACGAGACAATAAACGAAATTATTCACTAAAGAACAGCTTCAGTGGGGTTGGTGACAGCAAAGCCAACATTAATCACCTGGAAGCTGTCCCCTGAGAACTGGAAGAAACAAAGCAGCTCAAATTGCAGAGGAAGAGATACATAGACACATAGAAAATAGGTGCATGAGTAGGCCATTCAGCCCTTAGCCAGCAGCACCACCATTCAATATGATCATGGCTGATTCTCCCCATATCCCTTGATTCCGCAAGCCCTTAGAGCTCTATCTAATGCTCTTTTGAATGCATCTGTAAATAACTCTAAGTTCCCCTTGTCTAGTTTCAGTCAATAAAATACTGAATCAAGCAGGAGCAAGCAAACTTTATTTTGGATAACACAACACAAATTCCCTATACAATACCTAACCACCATGGTTTGATACTTGTTTCTGCTTGGCCAAGCCTTTCTAGCCTCGTGCAAGCAGAGACACTCCAAAAGGTCACGCAGTCCCAAGCGTTCTTCCAGAAGATCGACATCGGACCTCGTGGGAGCTACCTTTTATAGGTCCCCGAACCTTGAGGGGCTGCACCACATGGGGGTGGTCTCTTTGTAAACCAATTAAACATATTGATAACAGTATATAATTGACAGTTCCCTAACCCAATAATACAATCTTGAATACATTGTATTTCAAAGAAGCTTCTAGAAGGAAGCAAACAAGAATAGACAGTGCAATATGTGCCCTGGGATTTAAACAACCCAGACAAAGCTCAAAATTTCAACCAATCAACAACTATCCAAATAAGGTTTTGCAACATTATTTACACTATGTATATCTGCTTTGCATTGACCCAATCAGTTCCATGCAATTTACACCTTATTGTAAGACTCTGCAGATGTCCCATTCTTTCCCTGCAACTCTTATCTAGGCCACAGACAAACTGGCACCATTCAGCAGCTTGTCCCAGTTCTGAAAAAGCACATTTAACTTGACCAAAATGGCCTAGCAGCACACAAGCCTTTACTCAATTTTAATATCATGGCTGCTCCAATTTAGCCAGGATTAACATTCCTTCTTTTTATCATATATGATAAACCATCATTTATGATAAATTAATAATCAGATACAAATGTGCGACCATTACATTCTCAATCTATTAACAACAAGATGATTATGTTTCTTTCCAGAATCTTTTCAAGCTTCCTGAGTTTTTGTGGGCTTAGCTTCACAATTTCTGTCTGATGAGTCTTCACCGCTCAAGTTTTCATGGACGCGAATCCCCTCCATCCATGTTGTTGATCCTTCTATCGCTTTCCATAGTTGAACCTATAACCTATAATTCCTGAAAACCTTGGGACAAAGCAAGTTACCATTCATGCACAAATGCTTTCCCATACATTCACTGTAATCCTATTCGGTCAGTCACAAGCCCTTTTCTATTTCACTATCACTATTCTGTTCTATAATATACTCTTTACTATCCTAGTATTAACACTAATCGGCCCTCTCTGTATTCACACGATGTTCTTCAATGTATATCTGATTATGGTTTATCATATAAATGTCAGCTGGCTTCAGTTCAGATTTCCCTACAGGCATGACTCTTATTTAAAGCAAACCATGACAAATGTTTCAATTCAACCAAATTCAGTCTCAGCCTTCAATTTAATATTTTGAGTTTCAGGATCCATCTCACCCTTCTCATTCCACAGATTGTGGTTGATAACACAATTCCATCCAATTCCTGTGGAATTCCCAACTGTTCAAATTTAATCAATCAAGTTCCATATGTTGTCAATTTTATTATAAAGCCAAATAAGAATGCTGAATCTAGGGACAATTTCTTTCCACCTTGATAATAGAAGCCACTTTACTATCAAGGGTTAGACAAATTTAGATCCATCGGTCAAATACATTGACTCTGACATGTACCCATTCCCTTTTTCCTCCATCTAATGCAATAAGACCTCCTTCAGTACCTCTTCCTCAGTATGTTGACTAGGCTCTCGGACAATAGGGGTTCTTCCTTATAACTAGTTTCCTCTTACTACTGAGGAACTCTTTCTTAGGCATTTAATTTTGGTTTCTCGAAGGGGAGTTCTGCTATTCACATTTCCTCTTTCTTACTATTTCAATACCAACTCTCATGTTCCCTGAATATTCCTCCATGTTACTATATCTCCCCAAGTTCCATCCTTCCCTGATGTTATTTGAATAATCCTTCCCATCTTTGGCTGCCTGTCTGGGGATGACAATAAAAAATACCAAGTTAATACTCAGATTTGTTTTTTTTGTTTTTTTTTAATTTAATTTTTATTAGCAGTACAGTAAATCACATTAATACATCGCATATATCTTATTACATTTTGTTGTACCACTTCATTTTTTGAACTTTAAAAAGGATAGAAATAAAAGAAGTAAGGAAAGTAAGCAAGAATCGTGAAGGTGCAGGAAAGTGTTGGGAGAAGAGAACCCCTTAGGGAAGGAATTAGAGAAGGAAGTAAAGAAAAGAAATAAGACCCTAGAAAGAAAAGAAAAAAAAAGAAAGGAAAATCAATCGCTCTATTGTAACACAAAACTCCGCAAAAAAGGATATACCAACCGTGTTTTTATTAAAAATTTATTTTATACCCCCCGTTACCAGGTCCTGGTAGCCTTTATGTTTTAACTTATTATTGCACCTTATGCTTGTAATAGTTCCATAAATGCAGACCACATCTTTTGGAAGTGATCTGCTTTGCCTGCTAGGAGGAGTCTCATCTCTTCCAAGTGTAGTGTTTCGAACATGTTTGAAATCCACATTTTTATTGTTGGTATTGGAGCATTTTTCCAAAATTTAAGTATAAGCTTTTTTCCCATTATTAGCCCATAATTAAGTAAGTTCTTTTGAAACATATTTAATTCTGGGTTACCTTCCGATATTCCAAAAATGATCCATTCTACTTTGGGTAGTAGTTTTTGTTTTAAATAATTTTGTAAAGATTTCAAATATTTCGTTCCAGAATTTTTGAATTTTTATACAGAAAACAAAAGAGTGCGCTATGTTAGCTTCTTGTGACTGACATTTATCACAAATGGGTGAGACATTGGGGAAAAGTTTATTTATTTTAGTTTTTGAATAATATAGTCTATGTAATGTTTTATATTGGATTAGAGTATGTCGTACGTTGATCGAGCATTTATGCACATATAATAAGTGTTTATCCCAGCTCTCTTTTGAAATTTTTATAGCTAGTTCTTGTTCCCAGTCTCTTCTAATATTATCTGTTGTAGGTATTTCTATATTCAATATAATATTATATAAGTATGATATTAGATTTGCTGATTCAGCCTTTATCTTCATGGTTTCATCTAATAAGTCTGGGGGCATATTATAATAGTCTTTTGTATATTTTTTCAGATAATCACGGATTTGAAGATATTTAAAATATTGATTATTTTTCAAGTTATATTTCAGTTGTAATTGTTGAAATGGTAATAATTTCCCTAATTCATACAGGTCTCCGAGCGTTTTGATTCCCGTTCTTTCCCATTGTGTAAATGATTTATCTATAATTGAGGGTTTAAACGAAGGGTTATTGGCTATTGGCATTAGCAGAGATAGATTTCTTAATTTTAAGTTCTGTTTTATTTGTTTCCAAGTTCTAATTGTACTATGTATCATTGGATTTTTATTAAAATTTTTGTTATTCAAATTCGTTGGTGAGAGGAGAGTTGCTCCTGTATTACCAGGAGCACAGTCCTCTCTCTCCATTATAATCCAATCCACCTGCTGGGCAGAGTTGTCCAGCAGGTGAATCATATTTTTAATATTTACCGCCCAATTATAGTACATACAGTTAGGGAGCGCTAGACCACCCATCTCTTTTGGTTTACTAAGGTGCGCTCTTTGTATTCCGTGGGATTTATAATCCCATATAAAGTTTGTGATGTCTGAGTCAAATAAAAAAAAAAAATCTTGGAATTGATTGAAATAAATATAGCATTTGTGGTAAAAAGATCATTTTTATAGCATTTATTCGACCTATTAAAGACATCGGCAGCGTTTTCCAGAATTTAATTAGATTGTTTAATTTCTTAAGTAAGGGGCTATAATTAGCATTAAACATACCGTGATAATTTCTAGTGATTTCAATTCCTAAGTATTTAAATTTTTCTGTAGCTATTTTAAAGGGGAATTTCAAAAGATGTGTTGAGTCTTTCGGTTTTATTTCACTTTTGTTCCAGTTTATTCTGTATCCTGAGAAAGATCCGAAATCCTCGATTAGGTTTAATATGATTGGTATACTGATTTGGGGTTTTGTGATATACCGTAGTACATCGTCTGCATATAAGGATATTTTGTTATTTGAATGTTTTGTATTATAACCATAGATGTCAGGATGTGTTCTAATTTTTTCAGCTAAAGGTTCAATTACCAGAGCGAATAATAGCGGTGATAATGAACGCCCTTGTCTATTGCCCCTTGTTAATTGAAATTTCGTAGATAGTATATTATTAGTTAATATCCTAGCCGTGGGTTTGTTATATAATAATTTTATCCATGCGATGAAGCTCTCTCCCATTTGAAATTTTTGCAATACTTTAAACATATAATCCCATTCTACTTGATCAAACGCTTTTTCTGCGTCCAATGAAATGATAGATAACACGTGTTCTTGAGATTTGTGAGACGTCTATGTTAAGCAGACGTCTCAGGTTATTAAATGAGTGTCTCTTAGGTATATATCCCGTCTGATCCTTATTTATTAATTTACTGACATATTGACTTGGTCTTCTAGCTAGTATTTTTGCTAATATTTTTTGATCCGTATTTAACAATGCTATAGTTCTGTATGATCCTGGTTCTTCTATATCTTTATCTTTTTTAAGTGTTAGTGTGATCGTTGATTCTGCTAGTGTTTCAGGTAAGGTTTGTTCTTTAAAAGCAAATGTATACATTTTCTGTAGACGTGGGGTCACTGTATCGTAAAAACATTTATAAAATTCATTACTGAATCCGTCTGGTCCTGGTGTTTTTCCGTTCTTAAGTGTGTTTATTGTGTCTTCTATTTCCTTAGCTGTAATTTGTGCTCCCAGTTCCTCTTGTTCCTTCAATTCTAGTTTTGGGAGGTTACAATCGTTCAAAAATTCTGAAGCTTTATTATTGTCTATTAGCGTTTTCGATGTGTATAAATTCTTATAATATTGAGCAAATCTTTTATTGATATCATTAGGTAGTGTTAATAATTCCCCTCTATCTGATTTAATCTTTAAAATTGCATGATCTTTTTCCCGTTTTTTCAGTTGGCGTGCCAAAAGTTTATGGGGTTTATCCCCAAATTCAAAACGTTCTTGTTTAGTAATTTGGAATAATCTTATAATCTTCTCTGATAATAATTTATTTAGCTTAAATTTCAGAATTAAAATTTTATTATGTTTATCCATAGTTGGATCTTTAGCATTATCTATATCTAGTTGTCTGATTTGTTCTTCTAATTGTCTTTGTTCATTTTTATTCTTTTTGTTTTGAAAAGCTTGATACGAGATAATGACTCCTCTAATAAATGCTTTGAAGGATACCCATAATAAAGTGGGCGAAATATCTGGTGTATCATTTATCTCAAAAAATAGATCCATTTGTTTTTTTAGATATATACTCCCTTGTGGGTCTTTCAAAATTTGCGAGTTAAACCTCCAGAACGATTTGTTCGTAGAGATTCCTTCCAGTTTTAAAACAAAAGATAGCGGGGAGTGATCTGAAATCGTATTGATGTGGTATTTAGGGTTAAGAGTATAAGGAATTAGTTTTGAATCCACTAGGAAATAGTCTATACGTGAGTATGTTTTATGCACCATTGAATAAAACAAATATTCCCTTCCAGTCGGGTTCGCAATCCTCCAAACGACTGCTATATTTATATTTTTTATATATGTATTTAAGAGTTCACTAGTTTTAGATTTCATATTACCTCTTTGTTTTTGCGTCGATTTATCTAAGTACGGATCTAAAGCACAGTTGAAGTCTCTTCCAATTATAACATTTTGGTAGTTAGATTCTGCGATTTTATTCAGAATTTTATTAAAAAATTGAGGATTATCAAAATTGGGTGCATATATGTTTACCAAGGTGATTGGCGTAGCATAAATCTCTCCTGTGACTATAAGGTCCTTATCTGATATAATATTCTTTGATTTGAATGGTATTCCTTTGCGAATAATAATTGCGGTGCCTCTGGATTTCGATGTCTATGAGGAGTGAAATGTTTGGCCTATCCATTTCGCCCTCAATCTCATCTGGTCTTGATGTTTAAGGTGCGTTTCTTGTAGAAAAGAAATGTCCGTGTTATATGATTTCAACTGAGCTAGTATTTTGCCCCTTTTAAGTGGTTCATTAATACCCCTTATATTCCAGCTACACAGTGTGATTCCTCCCATTTTCTTTTGTTTATCATCTTGCATTTTCTGTGATTTTAGTACCTTTATTTATTACGGTGCATCCGTACCTCAGGACTCTGGATAGTTGGGGGGCGTTTATATTATTAACTTCCTTGGTAGATCCCTTTTGCGATTTTCCTTGAGAAAAAAAACCACATAATAGTCACATATTGTGATTAAAAAAAAAAAAAAATTTCACAGGTAAAATTAGTGTCTGAAGTGTTCGACACTGTAATGCGTGTCCCACACGTCTGTGGGGTCCGACATTTATTCGACTTCCGAAATTGATGATGTACTGTTAGCTCCGCTCTTTTTATTATTCTGTCCCTAAGAAGGCGGTGCCATTTCAAATTCAGCTAAATTTCACCCATTACCTTATCTATATCTGTATGTGTATATATATATATATATATATATTTCATTAGCCAGTATCCGATTTGTATTCAGCCACTGTGAAATTTATTTATCTAACACTTTCATCTACTAATTATTTATAGTTAGTTATATCTTTGATAAAAGTAAGCTGTTAGCTGTAAGGGTTAACCAGACACAATACTCAGATTTTAAATACTCCAAAGCCAGATCTCATGTCAGTTCCAAATCTCAAGCTTTAAAGTCCTTCCATTTAAAAATCATCACCATACAATTTAGAGATCGAATTCAGAATTTTGTCAATTTATTTTCAATAACTATCATTTCGGCGCAAAGTAGGTGTCTTGCCGCTGAACCACAGAGGAGTATTCATTTTCAAATCTAAATTCAATTCTTCAAATCGGAGCTTGCCCCAATAATCTTCAGAGGCTGTTTGTCTTTCTTTAGAAAATGTTGGATGTTGTTCTTTTCTTTTCCCTTCACTGGTGTCAAATGTATAATATGTTAAATCTGTGCACTAGAGTAGGTATCTTCTTCTTCCTCAATGTTAGTTTCAAAGGAGTAGGAATACTGAGGAGCAGCCTCCTCTGTTTGTTGGCCCCTCCCAGATGGTATATTAAAGGGACAGGACAGTATCATTTCTTCTTTGTTGTTGGTCTTTGTCTCTGCTACCTGGATGGAGATAATAACTACACATCCTACCTGAGCTGTGTCTTCAGCCTGTTCTTAAGGGTCCACATACGCTCTACCTCACTCCCCAGATAGTAGCATGTTGTAAGTAACACTGTCCTGGAGGCACAACAACTTAGTTACAAGTTAGTACAATAACTCCTTTCCCTACTCCCGTATCTCCTGCGCAATAAATGTATTTCTTCTTCCCATAGTGCCAGTTTAGTTCCCTTCAGTTCTTGACACCAGCTACTTTGTCTCTATTCTCGTATTCCATCCTTTTAGTAAAGTTTCTCAATCCCAATCAGCTTCTTTATAACTCTCTTCCTGGGATTCGGAAGGGGCGGTGTTGTTTCTTGTTCTGATAATTTATTATTATTTTCTTTGGGCCGTCTTAATGTCACGAGGATACCCCCAGATTTCATTTTTTTACTTTGTCCACACTCTAGACTAGCTGGCAGATCAGGGCTACTGGAATGGATTCAGCTGCCAAAATGCTTGGTTCCCTGCCCCCTGATCCTCTGGCCAATGTTCTCTTCCTCTATCTTCAGGGTCCCAAGTGTCCCTATAACCTCTATGAATCCACTGATTTCTCAGACTCCGTAGCCCTCTTCTTTGACCCCTTCGTCCTCTATGTTCCCTCATAGGGCAAGCTCTGCTCCAGTGTCCCATCTCCCCGCAGATGTAACATTGATCGGGCCTCACAGTTCTACATCCTCTCCAAGTAAATTGAGGGAAAGTAGGCTCTCGAATTGGCATGTCCCTAAGGTAATCCATGCTTTAAATTCTTCCTCTTCCTTTGATGCCACTTCCAGTTTCTGAATTCTTAGTACTGGTCTCTGGAGGGGTTTAGTTGGTATCGAACCAGGTTGCACTGGAGCGGGTCGTCTGTAGCCCGCGGATAGTCTGCATCTACTGCAGTATCTAATTCTAAAGGCAGAGTAGGCAGCTTCCTACTAGGGAATTACCTGCAGGGAATTCGCTCCATTTCCATAATATCAGGGATTTGCTCTGATCTTATAATTTTAGCGATATCAGGATCAGCTATTTCATATCTCCCTACTGTCTCACCCTCAGAGTAACTGCTCTTTCTGCTAGCGGAATCTCTATACTTTAGGAAGGATTCCTTTACTTCTCCAGTTGGTTTTCTAATTAATTTCGGCACCCACTTCTGAGGAACCTTCTTTCTAGCTCCCTGATCCCGCACACTATCCTCTGCTGGTGAAGCAATCATCAGAGCTAGAGAGTCCTCTCCCGATTTCCCCGCTTTGGATTTAAATTTAGTGGGTGGAGTCGAAGATACCGCTGACTCCACCTGAGCGCCCCTGTCGCAAACTGCGCAAGGTGTTTTAGAACTAAGAACATGAGAGGGCTGAGATGAATGCTGTGACTGTTCAAAAAAAGTCTACCCATCCTTTTATATATTGGGCTTCTCTCCCTCCGCGATCCACACTAACCGCTGCGCTTTTACTAAATTTGATGAGTTTAATTTAGTCAGCACCTCTCCTTTAAGAGCCATCATAGTCATTTCCCCTTTAAAAGTCAGTGCTCTCTCCTGCTCCGGCTGCTGACTTTCAATGTTTCTCTCTCCCTGTTCAGGAAAGTCTCTAAAAGGACCTTCTCTAAAGGACCAGATCTCTCTTCTTCCATCCTCATCCCTAACTTTGATGCTGCCATTCTTAAAGCAAAAAGTAGAACGACTTGTGCACAAAAATGCTGGAGAAACTCAGCGGGTGCAGCAGCATCTATGGGGCAAAGGGAATAGGTAACATTTCGGGCCAAAACCCTTCTTTAGACTGACTTCTTTAGTTACCTTCCTTACAGAAAAAAACATCTTCCATAATTCATCGTTCCCTTCTTCACTATCCCCATATCGCCTAATAATTGTCTCTATGTAGGTTATTCCTATTACAGACTTTAACTCCCCCCCCCCCCCCATGGCCAAAGTTCGTTCCCTAAAACTTTATTTAATTTCCCCAAAAATTCCCTTAATCGTTCTGCCTTCTGTGGAATCTTTTCACAGATTATTCTCAATGGACTTCCTGAAATATTTGTTGAGTCCTTTTCTAGACTATTTCCCATCCTCCTACACAATGGACACAATACAGATAACTTTCAAGGCACGCACACCTCCTCTACACTCGCTCCTCTCTTTCAGTCTCCAAGGCCACAGAGATCGCTTTCACACAATAGCCAACATCTAACAGATTCATACCTCTCACACAATCGCACATTCAATCTTATTCAACCGCTAGTCAATCGTTTTATTCAATCGCTCAGTTCGACCACTACTCAATCGCTCTTCAATCGCTTCTCTTATCAACTCGATCTCATTCACAATCACCCATTCAATTTTCAGCCTGTAAACAAAGAACTTCAGTCACCCAAACTAAGGCTCTTAATATTTAAATCTTCTAGCAGCAATTTCTCCCACTCAGGACACTTTAAGTTCACAAAGACAAATAAACCTGAACCACGCAAGCAAAACTATAATCAAAAATAAACTATTCCCCCAATTACAAGTAGACCAAGACACACCCCAATATAAACGACAAGCATCCACATTATGACGATGAATCACACACTCTAATAAATCCTCCTCGTGGCGTACTCGGTTAACGGAACGAGCCCTTCCTCGCTGCAGCAATCGAAAGAATACGAACCCCGATCAAATCACCACGAATCGGAATCCAACAACACTAACAATCCCGATTTAAACAAATCCCATATATTCAATTCAAATGCACTTTTACCTCAATTATCTAACACCCGAAATCGTTAATCACCCACATAGTCAATACAAGTAGCTGTTCGCAATCTTAACACACTAAATATATTGGATTGTCAAGACGCTGCGTACGGCCTCGATGCGGCTGCAGGCCGACAGGCCGTTGTCGTGCGGGGTTTTCGGACAGTGCAGGATTTTCGAAGCCCCGTGCGATGTCGGGACAGGCCCCGCACAACTCTATACGCCTCCGCCGCTATCGCATGCTGGTGGGACAGGCCCTTTACTAAAATCCAAGCAGATAACATCCACCACCCTACCTTTATCGATCACCTTTGTCACCTCCTCAAAAAACGGACCTGAGACTCGCAGGCCTAAAATTCTCTGGATTCTCTCTACTTAAACACAGGAACAACTGCAGCTACTCTCCAATCCTCTGGGATCTTGCCTGTGGCTCGAGAAAATACAGCCATCTTTGTCAAGGCTCCTGCAATTTTTTCTCTTACCTCTCTCAGTAACCTCAGATAAATCCCATCAGGCCCTGGGGATTGAACCACCTGAATGCTCTTCAAGATCCTCAACACCTTCTTAATCTCAAACTTCCCTTCCATATCAGTATTACCCACACTGATCTCACTGTCCTCCATGTCTTTCGCTTTGGTGAAAACAGATGGCAAGTACGAATTTAGTATCTCAAATGCATCCCATGACTCCAAGCACAAATTAACTCCTGCACTGTTTGTCTGCTATTTTTTTCTGAGTTTTTGTTATATTATTTATTAGGATTACTTATTCTGTTGTGCTGCAGCAAGTAAGAATTTCATTGTTCTATCTAGGACATGACAATAAAACATTCTTGACTCTTGACCATTGAGCAGACCTACCTTCTGCCTCATTTCCCTCATTACCCTCTTGTGTTTAATGTCAGTGTAAAATTTTAATCCAACACCTAAACCATTTCGAGGCCACTTTTGGCCCTACTAAAACCCTGCTAGAGTTCTGCCCTCCTTTCTTTATATTCTTCAAAGGCCCTGTCCGATTCCATCCTCTTAAAGCTTGCATGTGCTTCCTTTTATCAATTGTAATCAATTTGCTGTGAGATACGTTAATATGGTTAGATACTGAGTTGCATTTTGCAGCATATAATATTTTTACCCCATCCAGTTATTTCTCTTGTATGCTTAAAAAGCTTCTCACACATCACCAAGTAGGGTAAGGTTGCCTTTTGATGAGGGAGGACATATCAACACTGTATGAAAGGATACTTTTCAGTTGTCATCCAGTGAGGCTATGTGGGTAGAACTTAGAAACAAGAAGAGCGTGATCACTTTGATGGGAAAAATAAATAGTGCTGGGATCCCCGACATCTCTGGACAATATGATCCGCCACTCACCCAAGTAGCCCCAACTGCGCAGGCGCGGCTGACGGATTCCCGTTATGATGCAAGAGATTCCCATTGTGACGCGAGTCATGGCAACCCTCCCCAAGTGCGCCTCGCCATCCCTCTTCATACCCCTACCCTCCATTCCCTCTTCTTTCCTCTCTCCCCCTCCCATCCCCCACTGTCTCCCTCACCTCTCCCTCTCATTTCCCCTACCCTCAGTTACTTCCTCCATAAGCCCTCCCCTAAACTTGAAAGTCATAGCTGATTTGCCAAATAAATATTCTAGCCACAAAATAATGTTTTATTAAAGTGAAATACTTAGGGAAGAGAAAACTACATTCAAATTATGTTCAGGATACCACTCAGAAGTATCTTGATTGGATATAGATTTTATATATTTACGCATATGATGAGCTTTTGACGGCACTGAGCCTGTACTGTTAGGAGGATGATGGGGTACATCTGTATTACTAAAAGTCTGTTCTTGACCGGTTTTGGCGATCTGTGCTGCGATTTCCGAGAGAACGCCGCCACCTACGGCCGTCATTTTTGGCCACCTCGCTCAGAGCCCCCCTCCGCCACATGTGTGCCGAGGATTTTTCCAGTTGATGAAAAATGACAGATATTAATTTTACAAAATTCCCCATTCTCTCTGCTGCCCCCGCTGGCGGCAGGGGGGATGGACTATAAAACCAGGAAGTGGTATGCCTCAATTAGTCTGCAAGCTGGAGGAAGGCAGAGGGTCACGTTTCTCTGAGCTGAGAATAACACTGAACACATGTGCACACAACTGTGAGTAAGTACCCTTAATGTGTTTTGAAAATGAAAATATGGTTAAAGTAAAAAAGCACTGCCTGCAAATGGTTGTTTGGGGGGTTTGGGTTGAATTAAAAAGACACTCTCTCTCCCCTCTCCTCTCCCCTCCTCCCCCCCCCCCCCCCCCCCCCCCCCCCCCCCCCCCCCCCCCCCCCCCCCCTCCCCCCCCCCCCCCCTCCTCTCCACTGGCCCCTCTCCTCTCCTCTCCACCCCCCCCTCTCCTCCCCCCTCTCCTATCCACTCCCCCCTCTCTCTTCTCCCCCTTTTTCTCTCCCCTCCTCTCCTCCTCCCCTCCCCTCCCCCCCCATCCTCCCCCCCTCTCCCCCTCCCCTCACCCCCTCACTCCCCCCCCCCTCCTCCTCCCTCTCCTCTCCTCCCCCTCTCCTCTTCACCCCCTCTCCCCCTGTCCCCCCCCCCCTCTCCTCCCTCTCCCTCCTGTCCCCCCCCTCTCTTTCTCTCCCCGTCTTTTTCTCCCACTCCTCCCCCCCATCCCCTCTCCCACCGTCCCTCCCCTAAACCCCCCCTCCCCACACCACTACCCCCTTCCCTCCCCCCTCCCTGCTCCCCACCTCTCCCCCCCTCCCCTCGCCTCTCCCCCTCCCCCCCTCTCGCCCTCCCCCCTCCCCCTCGCCTCTCCCCCTCCCCTCTCGCCTCTCCCCCTCCCCTCGCCTCTCCCCCCTCCCCTCACCTCTCCCCCTCCCCTCACCTCTCCCCCCCCCCTCCACCCCCACCTTCCCCTATCACCCACCTTCCCTCTTCTCCTCGCCACCCCCCTCTCCCTCTTGTCCCTCTCTCTCTGTCTCTGCCCCTTCTCTCTCTGCCCTCACTCTCTAACCCCCCCCCCCTCCCCCCCTCCCTAGATGTTACTGCAAGTTGGGGGCTATGCATCAGTAGATAGGGTGGTTATGGGATAAAAGGAGCAAATTAATTCTATTCATATAATATCAAGGGGGGTAATTAGCGTGAGTGCGGGGAGGGGGGATAGTAAGTGTGTGTGACGTTGCATGCCGCCTCCTCCCCCCCAACCCCACCGCACGTTGGGGGAACAGACCCAACGGGTCTGCACTTGGTCTAGTAAGGAATAGAATTAGGCCGTTCGACACATCAAGTCTATTCCCCCATTCAATCATGGCTGATCTATCTCTCCCTCCTAACTCCATTCTCCTGCCTTCTACCCATAATCCCTGACACCTGTACTAATCAAGAATCTATCTATCTCTGCCTTAAAAATATTCACTGACTTGGCCTCCATAGCCTTCTGTGGCAAAGAATTCCACAGATTCACCACCCTCTGACTAAAGAAATTTCTCCTCATCTCCTTCCTAAAAGAAAGTCCTTTAACTCTGAGGGTATCACCTCTAGTCCTAGACTCACCCACTAGTGGAAACATCCTCTCCACATCCACCCTATCCAAGCCTTTCACTATTCTGGGTTTCAATTAGGTCCCCCCTCATTTTTCTAAGCTCCAGCGAGTACGGGACCTCATTGAAACTTACAGAATAGTGAAAGGCCTGGATGGAGTGAATGTAGAGAGGATGTTTCCACTAGTGCAAGGGTCTAGGACCAGAGGTCACAGCCTCAGAATAAAAGGATGTTCCTTTGGAAAGGAAATTATTAGGAATTTTAGTCGGAGGGTGGTGAATCTGTGGAATTCTTTGCCTCAGATGACTGTGGAGGTGAAGCCAATAGATATTTTTAAGGTGGAGATTGACAGTATCTTGATTAGTAAGGGCGTCGGGGGCTGTGGGGAGAAGGCGGGAGAGTGGGATTGAGAGGGGGAAAATAGATCAGCCATGTTGAATGTCAAAGTAGACTTGATGGACTGAATGGCCTCATTCTGCTCCGATAACTTATGAACACGAATATAGGGGGCACAGAAAACAAAATAGAGGTGAAACATAACCATGATCATAGTGATAATGATCCATTTATAATGAATAAAAGGCCTGTCTTTTCTTAATCAGTTACTGCTACTGCTGTGGTATGTCAAGAACCACAAACACTAGGTGTTGTTGAAGTAAAATGTGAGTCAAATCTTAACACAACTATCATTGCTTGCAATGAAATATTACAGATGGATCAGCAATGCATTTGTAGCTGTTGTGTGAGTTTACAATTTATGTCCGGGCTTGTTCCATAATGTAAGTCTAGTATCAAACGGGTGCTGGAAGTAATTAATTCAGGAATAAGAGCAAAATACAAGGTACCTTGAATCCTACGCATTAAATATAGAAATAAAAATTGCTGGAAAAGATCCATCTGTCTCTGTGGAAAGACAAACGGAGTTGATGTTTAAAGTGAATGATCATTCATCAAACATACAACAAAACCTTATTTCTCTCTCCACAGATATTGCCTGACCTACTGAGCATTTTTTCTGGTTTGGTTTCAACTGCAAAAATAAAACTATTTAAATTGTAGTAGTCTAACATTAAGTGTCCAAACAAAGGAAAAAAAGAGAAAAATACACTTAAATATAATGAGGCTATGGGCACCCCAAGCCAGTGCCGGTCTCAAGCTCGGACAAAGGAGGAGGGTTAGGCGTAGGGCTAGCACCCCCACCAAACCCAAACCCAAACTAAAACACCAAACCCGCTATGGAAACAGCAATCTTAAACTATACTGCAAACCGGCATGAGAGATGGAGCTTGACCCCTGCAAGGATGACGTGCTCGGCCCAAAGCCTCCGGGACGTTTGTGCCCCGAAAAAGAGTGACATCTTCTCTGCCAAAACTGCTAACTGCTACACAATGAGGTAACAAACCCTTTTCAATTACATATTCATGGAAATAATCAAGGAATTGTTATAGTTACATTTTATTATGCTGAGTGCAGAATAACTCTTAGCACTGATCAAGAGGATCATGTTTCTATGCAGAAAAACAATGGGACCAATGTGTCTCATCAATGTGGGGGATAAAAAGAGTCTAGCATCAGAAACACAGATTTGTGAGGAAGCTCCTAATTTAAAAAAAATCTCAAAAATTGATTGTGGAACTCCACTATTTGTTTGTGAAACGAGAGCAATCTCAGGGGCGGAGGAGACAGTGGTGAGCTAAAATAGCGTTGAATTATTTTGTTTGAGAATGTAAACATAGTTCTCAATTATTGGTAACAATATTCAGAATTTTAATAGAAATGTCTTATTTCCATGTACGTAAAACACTATACCTTCTGTCACCCTTAAGAACCCATGGTTTTATGTTTAGACAGCCTAACTAATCTCTATTGTGGAGTTTCTGCCCGTCTTCTTTACTGGATCCACCCACTTGAGAAACTAACTGGTCCATGGCACACTCATCCGTATTGCAGCTGCTGATTTTGAGAAATAGGCTACTGGAGTGTATGGGATGCTCAATTTCCCCATTAAGCAAAATAAAATGATGAGAAGAGAGAGAGGAGAATTTCTTCAACTTTTATTTTCCACCTGCAGTGAGAAAATAAGGATATAAGAAACGTGTGCATCTGCTGATACTATTCACCTAATCATCTTTATACTCTGGTTCAGACAATATTCAGACAATATTCTAGACAAAATGCTAAGGATCCAAGAGAAGGATATTCCATCAGAACTGTGTGTTGTATTTTACCAAAGACTACTGAGTGCAAAATAGAAGGCATTTTCTGAAGGAATTTACCTTTTAATAAAGTAAGTTTTATTTAGAAAACAGAATATTCAAAATTTCACACAATTGACTGAAATCAAAAACTATGAACGAAGACTACCGTACCCTACTTGCGTCCATATTAAATGGTTTTTGATTGCATTAAACAATTGTTATTGCTGCTCCTCCATAGGACATTTTCAGTTGTAACAATGAGCATTATTTGGCCCCGCTGTACATAATGTCCAGTCATTTTGTTTCGGGAATGTTTGCTAAATGATGCAAAAATGGACGGCCATGAATACAGCTGTTAGAGTCTTTTTCCAGTTGTTGCTGCATCCTTAACAATATATCTTCTGTGTCTTCCCTTGAAAAGCGGGAAGGTAACTTTCGAGCCAGACGAACAGCTTCTCCCTTCAGGAGAAAATTAAATATATTTGAATAAGCATTGAAGCAAAATTGTAATTAATGTGCTGTGAGATTTGTTATTACGATAAATACAGAGTTGTATTTTCCAGCATATAACATTTTTACCCCATCCAGTTATTTCCCTTGTACATCTAAAAACTGTACACTCTCACATCACCCAGCAGAGTAAGAAGTGTATAAAGAGGTTTATGAATTCTACCATTCTAATAAAACCCATTAAGATAAATAGTGAGATTAATAGTCTGTCACGTTGCTTTAAAAGCTATGATGCTCCACAGTTGTTAAAAACATGTCTTTGTCCTTCTTTGGTCTGATGGTGCACTCAGGACAGTTATTTCTTTGCTTTATGAAAATATGTAGAACAAACGGGTTGTGTATAAATGTCACTGGACTCTGCTCTTTGCCCTTAGGTTCTGGCCCTGTAACTGGCAGGAACGAAGGGGCAAAGGACAAAGGTCAAGAGCACAAGTAGACAAACCAGGCATTCCTGAAACTGACCTCAGTTTTGAAAGCTTGAGTACCTTCATAATAGGGTCTGGAGAAATGCACAAGAGGAGAGACAGAGAAAAAATGAAAATCTATAGATCCTCTAAAAGTTTAGAGTTGTTTTCTAAATGGCAAATTAATAGTAAAAATCGTAATCCATGATTTTTGTTCATGTCTACGAAAATCAAATGAATTTGTGGATTCATGGACAGTGGATTGACGTTTTCTTTAATGCAGGGAAATGTTTTGAATTAATGAACCATAATTCTGCGTTAGTATCTTAACATGCACACAGCTAAAGAGATGCTGCTATTTGCCAGGAGAGTGCACTTATTCCATAGTCAGGGTAGACACAAAATGCTGGAGTAACTCAGTGGGACAGGCAGCATCTCTGGAGCGAAGGGTCTCTACCTGAAACATCACCCATTCCTTCTCTCCAGAGATGCTGCCTGTCCCGCTGAGTTACTCCAGCATTTTGTGTCTACCTTTGATTTAAACCAGCATTTGCAGTTCTTTCTTACTTATTCCATAGTCAGTACACATTTTCTATTATGTTTGTTAACTGTGGTTGACCTTGCCTGCAATTGCCTATTTCTTTCCTTTGCTCAAATTTTTACTCCTGTCGCCATGCCTTGAATAGCATTCTGCTACATCAGCGAAGAGAACCTGGATTATGAATATCTGCATCCAAGGAACCTTACCCGCAACCTGATCCAGTTGCAACTCGACATCCTTCAACACTGCTCCCCATTTCAGCAAATGCTAACGAGGGAAAAAAGGCAGGAACTTTTCCCTTTCAGTATATTGGCTGACGGCCAACGTGCTGGTTGAGATTAACTGACTTGGCAAAGCCCAAGGATCCGATCTTCAGTTACCTTTCACACAAAGGCAAGGTTTAAACTAAATAACAGGGTGTACTAATTGCAGCTTTAGCTCTTTATCCATCCATAAATTAAAACATCTTGTGGTAAAGCTGGTTTAGGGATGAGAAAAGAGATCCAAAAGCAAAGCTGTATAGATGCTGGACGTTTCAAATTAAACTAAAGACCCTCAAAATCCTCAGCTAGTCAGTCAGCGTCTTTGGCGACAGATACAGATACAGAATTATTGTTATATTGCCATTCCTCTTTTAAAGTCAGGATCGCGCCAGAGTCTCTAGCCTGCAAGGCAGAAACACTATTCCAGCGCCATTATGCTGCCTATGGCGCAGCGGTAGAGTTGCTGCCTTACTGCACAGAGACCCGGTTTCGATCTTGACTACAGGTACTGTCTGTATGCAGTTTGTACATCTATATTACTAAAACTAAGATCGTGACCACTTTCTGACTTTCTGTTTCATGATTTCTGAAAGAACGGCGCCACTTATGGCCGTCATTTTTGGCCACCTCGCTCAGAGTCCCTCGCTCAGAGTCCCTCGCTGCTGAGCTGGACCATAGGATTTTTCCCATCGATGAAACATAAAATAGTTATTAATGTTTAAAAAATGTTTACATTCTCTCTCCTGCCCCTGCTGGTGGGAGGGGGGAGGGACTATAAAACCCAGAAGTGTTGTGCCTCAGTCAGTCTCTGTAAGATGGGGGATAGAAAGAGGGTCACGTCTCTCAGTCTGAGCTGTGAATAACACTGAACACATGTCTACGAAACTGTGAGTGTGGTTTTACTGACCTTGAGTGCCCTTAATGTGCTTTGAAAATGAATATATGGTTGGTTTGAAGTAAAAAGCACTGCAAATGTTTTTTTGGGGGGTTTTGGGTTGAAGTAAAAAGCATTGCAAATGGTTGTTTGGGGATTTTGGGTTGAAGTAAAAAGCATTGCAAATGGTTGTTTGAGGGTTTGGGATTGAAGTAAAAAGCACTGCAAATGGTTGAAGTAAAAAGCACTGCAAATGGTTGTTTGGGGGTTTTGGGTTGAAGTAAAAGGCACTGAAAATGGTTGTTTGGGGGTTTTGGGTTGAAGTAAAAAGCACTGCAAATGGCTGTTGGTCTAAACTTGACAACTTCCTGTTTGCACTGTATATTGATTTTAGATAAAACACGACCACTTACGGCTGTGATTTTTGGCCATCTTACTCAGTCTCCCTCCGCTCATCAGGTGCAGAGGATTCTTCCCATCAATGAAAAATAAGTGTTATTAGTGTTTAAAAAATGTTCAGAATCTATCTCCTGTCAATCACTCCATGAAGGCCACACCTTTTCCGGTGGGAGGGGGAGTGATTATAAAACCATGAAGTGTGGTTGTGGCTCAGTCTCTGCATAATGGGGGAGGGAGAGGTCACGACTCTGTCTGAGCTGTGAATCAACTGAACACACTGAATGTCTACTGAACTGTGAGTGTGGTGTCTTGTGTGGTTTTATGGTGGTTTCACTCTGCTTGAAATGGTATGAAGCTGCACTTAAATTTGGTGGCCTTGGATTCAGCTTGAAGTGGTATGAAACTGCACTTGGATTTGGTGGCCTTGCGCCCTGCTTGAAGTGGTATGAAACTGCACCTAAATTTGGTGGCCTTGCAAACCCTGCTTGAAGTGGTAGGAAACTGAACCTGAATTTGGTGGCCTTGCACTCTGCTCAAAGTGGTAAAGAAACTGCATTTAAATTTGGTGGCCTTGCACCATGCTTGAAATGGAATTTCAAGGAATAGCCGTGAGACAACTGGCAGCCCACCAGCCATGAGTGAGCTGCCAGCACATCAGGCTTGAGGGACTGAGCTGCCACCGCAAGAATCCATTTGGCCCACAATGTCCACACTAGCCCACTGCAGACCAGTCCCTTCTGCCCACAACACCCATACCAGCGCTCCAGAAAGCCCCCACCCACTGGCCACCAATATTGGAATTGGTGGAGAGGTGGAATATTGCCTCGAGGGACCAGCCCTCCCGTGTGAACATGCGACCTAACGGGTCCCACTTAGTCTAGTTCTCCCTGTGACTGAAGGGTTTCCTCTGGGTGCTCCGGTTTCCTCCCACATTCTAAAGAGATAGAGATACATTTAATTGTCATTTGGACCCCTTGAGGTCCAAACGAAATGCCGTTTCTGCAGCCATACATTACAAACACATAGACCCAAGACACAACATAATTTACATAAACATCCATCACATCGCTGTGATGGAAGGCCTAATAAACTTATCTCTCCACTGCACTCTCCCCCCCCGATTGTCCCACGACCATTAAAGCCACGCCGGGTGGTGCGAGGTCGCACACCGGGTCTTGCTGTTAGAGCCCCCGGCGTGCGCTCGCAGAGTCCCGCGGCCATTCCAAGCCGCGCGGGGCAGTGATGTTAGGCCCCGCTCCAGGAGCTCTTCAACCCTGCAACTCGGGTGGGGGAAGTCGCCGTTGCGAGAGCCCTGAAAAGCGGTCTCCCTCCAGGGACCCGCGGGCTCCCGGTGCCGCCGTCCACAGACCTGCCGTTGGAGCCTCCGACTCTCCGGTAGCAGCAGCAGCAGCAGCAGCGCTCCTCCACCGCTTCACCCGCTCCGGACTCGGCCAGCCCCGCGACGGCGACGGTGAGTCGTAGCACCAGAGTCCCCGGCTTCTTCCTGTTGGAGGCCGCTCCTCGTTGCGGCCCCAACGACAACGGAAACCCGACGAGAAAAGGTCGGGTCTCCAGTGCAGGGAGAGATTTTAAAAAGTTTCCCCCCCCCCCCTCCCACCCCACCCCCACCCCCACACACACACCCCAACAAAAAATAACAAAAACTACATTTAAACACAGACAGAAAATAATAAAACGCGGACAGACTGCAGAGGCCGCCGCCCACCAGTATGTCGCGCCGCCCACCAGTATGTCGCGCCGCCCACCAGTATAAAGACATGCATGTTTATAGGTTAATTGGCTTCTGTAAATTATCCCTAGTGTAGGATAGAACTAATGTTGGTCAGCATGAACTCTGTGGGCCGAAGGACCTGTATCCACACTACACTAAATTAAAGTTGATGATGTAGAAACAAAGAACTGCAGATGCTGGTTTATACCCAAGATGGACAAAGTACTAGAGCAACTGAGCAGGCCAGGCTGCATCTTTGAAGAAAAAGGATGGGCGACGTTTCTGGTCGGGACCCTTCTTCTGGCGGTCTGACGAGGTCTTCAGAACCTGAAGAAACGTTCCAATCAAAATGTCCCCCGTCCTTTTCTTCCAGAGATGCTGCGTGATCTGCTGAGTTAAATCCGATGATCACCCTATTGCACTCTTCAAAGATGCCACCTGACCTATTGAGGATTTCCAGTATCTTCTATTTATTTTGGAAAAAAAAAGATGGTGAAGAAATAACAGTAAAATAGAAGAAGTTTTCGATCTGGAAAATGAGGCAGCTCGCACTTGTGATAATCTGGTGACTCAGTGTTTCATTTGAATTAGGCCACTTGGTCTTGTATCAGCCCTCAGGATTTGTGGAGGGGGGGGGGGGGGGGGTGAGATGGGACCAGGAAAGATGAAACCATCGGAGGAGTGAAAGGGGCCACTCTGGAGTTGGATGGTGTGATCAGAAATTATTACTTGTTGGTCCCTATAAAGTCTGCACCCGAGGCTGCGTGGAAGCTTGGTGATGGTGACTGCCACTGGCCTGGCAGCAGCTGCCTGCAACTCAGCTCAACATTAAGGTGGATGCCTCAAGCAGGTAATATAGGTCGCCAGGCAACTTTTTTTTGGATGCAGCCCATGGAATGCTGTGACAGAATGGATGTAGCATAAAAATACTTTCTAAGGCCAACGCATTTATTTTTTTGTCGTGCCCAGGTTTAGAAAGGAAGCAGTGTTATACTACACACACATTGGGATTTCTCTGCCAGGTATGGGGGAGTCCAGAACCAGGGGTCACAGTTTAAGAATAAGATTTAGGCCATTTAGGACTGAGATGAGGAAAAAACTTTTTCACCCAGAGAGTTGTGAATATGTGGAATTCTCTGCCACAGAATGCAGTCGAGGTCAATTCACTGGATGTTTTCAAGAGAGTTAGATATAGCTCATAGGGCTAATGGAATCAAGGGATATGGGGGGAAAAGCAGGATACTGATTCTGCACCTATTTTCTATGTCCCTGTGAATATTCATTACAACACTGATAAAAGTAATTTTCAACAAACCAGTTCCATCACGGCCATCCTCTTCCCCCAATCACACAACATTACTTTACTTCATTTGATCTCACAAGTTCACAGTACAGAATAGAGGCCATTCTGTCCATCTGGCCAAAGATGTGCCATTTAGGCTGCATGCAGTTCCCCTTTCTTTGTACACACATTGTAGGTCTCGGTGCTGAATGCTCATTTGTCTGCCTTCTAAATGTTACAAGGGTGTTTGCCACTACTATTTTTCCATACAGCGAGTTCCAGACCCTCACCATTCATTGATGGTGAAATAAAAAAAAAATCCCTCATCTTCCCTCCTCATATATTTGTGAATCTGCATCGCATTACCTCATTGGTGACCCTCAAGACTATCTTTGATCAGACGTTACTGGCTTTTCCGTGCACTAAACATTATTCCCTTATCATGTATCTATCTAGTGTAAATGGCTCGATTGTAATCATGTATTGCCTTTCTGCTGACTGGTTAGCACGCAACAAAAGCTTTTTGCTGTACCTCGGTACGCGTGACAATAAACTAAACTGAAACTCAGATCTTCATTTCAAACCAGTTCAGATGCGATTGCTTGAAAGCAAATATTGGCAAACATTAGAAGGGGGAAAGGCACATTGTTTACAGTGGTATATCAGCGTGTTGGAGACTGTGCCAATATGCTGTACCATCATACTGTAGTCAGGCATGTGCTTGCAATTCCCACATTGCTCAATTTCACTTAGAGCTACCAGCAGCACAGTAGAGGGAATGAGTTTCCTCTGAGGAAGGAGGCAAAAATAGAGCGAGGAAGACATTCCGTAGCTTATGAGCATTCCCAAGCTGTCAAGTTACATAACACCATAGCACAGAGCATATCAATGCCCCTTCCCACGATCTTGGATAAAGAGTAGCAAACATAGAATACTTAATACGAAGATGATAAATATAATTTTCACAAATACCGTACAATCCCAATAATCTACATTTTACCATCCGAAGAACAGTATAATAAAATTAATTAAAACTGCCTCCACAGCACTAGGTTTTCATTATAAAAATCTTTCCACCAGAATCACCTGCTACCATGATGTATTACTTTTTGGGGGTATTTTCCACAAGTGTCTTACCTCCAAATAATTTATAACCTTCAAAGGTCTGCATTGGTGCACATGCTGAGCATTTTTATTTAAAATTGTGTTCAGAATCTCTCGTAAATCTGATGTATCATAGAAAGGTAAACACCTAGCTATTTCTCGAATTTCCAAATGATGCTCTCCAGATGAACCACCTAATCATGAAAAATAAAGAACAGTTTTAGGTTTGGAAAGACTATGATTGTAGGCAGCATAATTAAATTTTGTATAAAGTTAAAAAAGATAGCGATTTAAAAAAAAAAAAAGTTAAATACAGTTATTAACTTCAGAAGTTTTCTTTCGGTATGGCAACAAAGTGACAAGTATAAATTATTTCTGTTTCGAAACTGAAGTGCTATAGCTATTTCAGCTTAAGTTAACTACAGCTGCAAACCTTTGCAAGGTTTATCAAAAGTTGCCTCGGGCTCTGACTTGCTCCTTGTGTTAACAATTCCCACATGGCCCGAGTGACATTTGGCAACCTCTTGGGGATGGACATACTAAGCAGATTTAAACAAGGCAGTGTGTCTTTCCCCAAGAAAGGGAATCAGTTGTCAAATATGTTTAATAACAAATTTCATCCAGGGTCAATGCTTGCATCACCCTGCACAAGGAGCAAGCCCCAGTGGAATGTGTGAGTGACGTATTGCTGAATTGCACATATATGTTAGCAGATCTTCCTGGCAGGGACACTGAAAAACCATCGTCTCAGCAAGAGGAAAATAAATCTTCATTTGCTGACCTTTCTTGGAAATAACCATTCTGTTTTAAAGAGTCTCGAGTGGAAATGTTCTCTTGTTCCATCCACTGAGAATCTACTTTCATTACTAAGATTTATAATTCAGTCAGCAGCTCTCCTTTCAATGTTTTCTAATTTTCCTATTAAGAGTCTTCTGTCGGTATTCAGAGTTTCAATTTAAAGCAAACCATTTGTTCAAAAAGTTCTAGTTTTCAATGTCAAAGATTACAATTTACTCATGGACATAAGAAAAATATAAGGGGGAAACATTTTCATTAACGATTTTAATAAGAACAGTCATATTGATAATTCAGTAATAATTTAGTTCTATTATTTCCCTCACTCTTCTCTTCACTGACATAGAAACATAGAAAATAGATGCAGGGCTAGGCCACTCGGCCCATTGAGCCAGCACCACCATTCAATATGGTCATGGCTGATCATCAAAAATCAGTACCCCGTTCCTGCTTTCTTCCTATATCCCTTGATTCCGTTAGCCCAAATAGCTAAATCTAACCCTCTCTTGAAAACATCCAGTGAATTGGCCTTGACTGCTTTCTGTGGCAGAGAATTCCACAGATTCACAACTCTCTGCGTGAAAAAGTTTTTCCTCATCTCAGTCCTAAATGGCCTACCCCTTATTCTTAAACTGTGGTCCCTGGTTCTGGACTCCCCCAACATCAGGAAAATGTTTCCTGCATCTAGCCTGTCCAATACCTTAAGAATTTTATATGTTTCTGTAAGATCGCCTCTCATCCTTCTAAATTCCAATGAATACAAGCCCAGTCGATCCATTCTTTCATCGAATGTCAGTCCCACCATCCCAGGAATTAACCTGGTGAACCTATGCTGCACTCCCTCAATAGCAAGACTGGCCTTCCTCAATTTAGGAGACCAAAACTGCACACAACATACTGACAACCTCCTTAAATAAAGAGAGTTGACACAGTCCACTCTGTAGACACTGCCAATGGATAGAGTTAGCAACATTCCTTGTCAATACAACAGGAGGCACAATGAAGTGTTATTTTCCATCCTCGCCTTGGGAACCATTAATTTCACAATTCAGTATTTCCATAGCTATGCGGCAATTTAAAAAAATTGAAAATTGTTTTAAATGCCCCACTGAGATTTAACTGGTTAAACTGAATTGACAAAAAAAAAGGATAAGGAAACTATAACAATAATGATCATAATTTCTGCAGAGGATGGGGATATTGTCATCATTATAGAGTGTAATTGATACAAATCCAATAGAATCCATGACATTGTCTTTAGGTGAATTGTACCCATCACATCAGGTATCCAATGGCGGGACTGACATACTTTTTTTTTTACAATATCAGTTTCAGTAACTAAAAATCGCTGAGCATTTTTTCAAAAATCTTAAACAGGGTGTGTGGATTATAAATTTCTAAATTGGGGGAAAACTGACAATCTTTCACGTTCCACGTTGGTTCATGGGAGATTAATGCAATGCAGTTCTGTCAATGGAAATGTTTGCGTTTGTGCCAAAGGCCAAAACTCAACTTTTTTCCCTCCAGGTGCACAGAATTGGTTTGATGTGCTGTCACTGGAAATCTGCTGCAAAGGTTAGACCCCTAAAATGTTTTCCATGTGAGGAAGGTGTGCCTGCAAAAAACCCTCATGCTCTTTCTTGCACTGACCAGTTACTGACACAGCAATTCTGTCAGAATAATTTATTGCTATTATTGGGCGGAACGCCTTATCTCTGACACATTTTGTATGTTTTATGGATGATTATGTAAAGTATAGATTGCTGGTGACCCCAAAACTGCATTTAGCAGCAAGGAGGTCATGACAGCGGGTGCCTTTACACCTCAAAGCTCATTTTAGACCATATGGCTTAAATATAGTTTAATAGGCTCAAGTAACCTTCCAGTTTCACCAGCTGGTGAAAAATACACAAAGGACTGGGGGTTATAGTGAAAAATAGACCGATAAAGAATCTCACCTTTGCCATCATTCAGAGGAATTGCTCATGGAATACTTAATGCATCTAAAAAGTGTAAATATAATTTACAAGTAACTCCAGAGATACCTAGGCCATTTGAGCTAGTTAACTAAACTAATGCAAAAAAAAAAGAAGACAAGTCCTGGCATTCATCTAAACAAAACAAAGGTGTTGCTACAAATTGCCTCTGCAAGAAGATAGTAAAGCACCTTCTAAAAGATCTTACAAAATAACCCATTTCTATTCTTTGACGCTAGGCTTTGAATCAAACACGATTGAAATTAACTGGAAGTCTGGAAATCGATTTATAGTTAGAAATAGATGTGCTACATTTAAAATTCCCAGCACATAATGAAACTGTTCATTGTAACACAATGAAGTTCTTTGGGAAAATAAAAATGGAACTTTTCTTACTTTCATGTTACTATAATAATTTGCTTGCTTGCTTTATTTGTATGAAGATATATTTTATGGAATATAACAAAAGTTCATTTACAACATACCTTTGATTAGTTGTATCTTAAACCCATTAGAGACAAGTCTGGGATCTGTAAAGTGAGTTATCCCATTCATTGTAGTGTTTCCTTTTTGCAAATTATAGAGGCAATCTATATATTGGGGCCCTCCAAGTTGACTAAAACAAATCAAATAACCGGTTAGTCATGGCAATGATGAACAGTAGACTACAGCAGATAGCTCGTGTTATGATAATTCATGTGTCTTCAAACTTTCCAAATGTAGAATAATAATCATCACTAGCTAAGTAATTGTTAATAGATTTGACACAGGGATAAAATAGAATTCTGGAAAAGAATCAGGGATAAAATAGCATTCTTGAAAATTTAGAGCTATTATGTTTGGAACTACAATTAGGATTTGGTGCTAATTATTTATCGGTCTAATTATTTGTACCTGACACAAAGGTACATATTACTGGTTTTATATCAAACAGGGAAGATGTTTGTACTGGATTGATTAATATATTCACACTTGTTCATAAGTTCATAGGAGCAGAATTAGGCCATTCAGTCCATCAAGTCTACTCCGCCATTCATTCGTGGCTGATCTATTCTAATATAATTAGTATTTATTAGTAACGTTTAAAGGATAAAGTTTTGTGTTTTTTAATATTTAATATAGAGTTAATTTGGGAGTAAGATATGTCAGTGGAGATTGGCCCCGTGGTTTGCTCAGCATGCAACATGTGGGAGATCAGGGATATGGTCGGTGTCCCTGGTGACTACGTTTGCAGGAAGTGTGTACAGCTGCAGCTCCTGGCAGACCGCATTGAACGATTGGAACTGCGGCTGGATTCATACTGGAGCATCCACGATGCTGAGAAAGTCGTGGATAGCACGTACAGCGAGTTGGTCACACCGCAGGTAAACGGTAAGAGGACAGAAAGGAAACGGGTGGCCAATAGCCAGCAAAGCAGTAGGCAGGTAGTGCAGGAGTCCCCTGCGGTCATCTCCCTCCTAAACAGGTATACCATTTTGGATACTGTTGAGGGAGATGGCTCATCAGGGGAATGCAGCAGCAGCCAAGTTCATGGCACCATGGGTGGCTCTGCGGCACATGAGGGGGGGAAAAAGAGTGGAAGGGCAATAGTAATAGGGGATTCAATTGTCAGGGGAATAGATAGGCGTTTCTGCGGCCGCAAACGAGACTACAGGATGATATGTTGCCTCCCTGGTGCAAGGGTCAGGGATGTCACTGAACGGCTGCAGAACATTCTGGAGGGGGAGGGTGAACAGCCAGTTGTCGTGGTGCATATTGGCACCAACGATATAGGTAAAAAAAGGGATGAGGTCCTACAAGATGAACTTAGGGAGCTAGGAGATAAACTTAAAAGTAGGACCTCAAAGGTAATAATCTCTGGATTACTACCAGTACCACGGGCCAGTCAGAGTAGAAATAGAAGGATATTGCAGATGAATACGTGGCTTGAAAAATGGTGCAAGGGGGAGGGATACAAATTTTTAGGGCATTGGAACCAGTTCTGGGGGAGGTGGGACCAGTACAAACAGGACGGTCTGCACCTGGGCTGGAATGGAACCAATGTCCTTGGGGGAGTGTTTGCTAGTGCTGTCGGGGAGGATTTAAACTAATGTGGCAGGGGGATGGGTACAAGAGCAGAGAGGCAGGGGGGTGTAAAATGAGGGTAGAAGCAATAGGTAGCAAGGTGAAAAGTAAAAGTGGCAGGCAGACAAAACCAGGGCAAAAATCAAAAAGGGCCACTTTTCAACATAATTGTATAAGGGGTAAGAGCATTGTAAAAACAAGCCTGAAGGCTTTGTGTCTCAATGCAAGTAGTATTCGTAATAAGGTGGATGAGTTGAACGTGCAGATAGCCATTAATGATTATGATATAGTTGGGATCACGGAGACATGGCTCCAGGGTGACCAAGGCTGGGAGCTGAACATCCAGGGATATTCAATATTCAGGAGGGATAGAGAGAAAGGAAAAGGAGGTGGGGTAGTGTTGCTGGTTAGAGAGGAAATTAACGCAATGGAAAGGAAGGACATTAGTTTGGAGGATGTGGAATTGGTATGGGTAGAGCTGCGAAACACTAAGGGGCAGAAAACGCTGGTGGGTTTTGTGTACAGGCCACCTACCAGTAGTGGTGAAGTTGGAGATGGTATCAAACAGGAAATTAGAAATGCGTGCGACAAAGGCAAAACAGTTATAATGTGTGACTTCAATCTACATATAGATTGGGTGAATCAAATTGGCAGGGGTGCTGAGGAAGAGGATTTCTTGGAATGTATGCGGGATAGTTATCTAAATCAACATGTAGAGGAACCAACGAGGGAGCAGGCTATTTTAGACTGGGTATTTAGTAATGAGGAAGGGTTAGTTAGCAGTCTTGTTGTGCGTGCCCTCTTGGGCAAGAGTGATCATAATATGGTTCAGTTCTTCATTAGGATGGAGAGTGACATTGTTAATTCAGAAACAATGGTTCTGAACTTAAAGAAAGGTAAATTTGAGGGTATGAGACGTGAATTGGCCAAGATTGACTGGCAATTAATTCTAAAAGGGTTGACGGTGGATATGCAATGGAAGACATTTAAAGACCGCATGGATGAACTACAAAAATTGTTCATCCCAGTTTGGCAAAAGAATAAATCAGGGAAGGTAGTGCATCCGTGGATAACAAGGGAGATCAGGGATAGTATCAAAGCAAAGGATGATGCGTACAAATTAGCCAGAAAAAGCAGCATACCAGAGGACTGGGAGAAATTCAGAGACCAGCAGAGGAGGACAAAGGGCTTAATTAGGAACGGAACAATAAATTATGAAAGAAAACTGGCAGGGGACATAAAAACTGACTGCAAAAGTTTTTATAGATATGTGAAAAGAAAGAGATTAGTTAAAACAAATGTAGGTCCCTTGCAGTCAGAAACAGGTGAGTTGATCATGGGGAACAAGGATATGGCGGACCAATTGAATAACTACTTTGGTTCCGTCTTCACTAAGGAAGACATAAATAATCTGCCGGAAATAGCAGGGGATCGCGGGTCAAAGGAGTTGGAGGAATTGAGTGAAATCCAGGTTAGTCGGGAAGTGGTGTTGGGTAAATTGAATGGATTAAAGGCCGATAAATCCCCAGGGCCAGATAGGCTGCATCCCAGAGTACTTAAGGAAGTAGCTCCAGAAATAGTGGATGCATTAGTAATAATCTTTCAAAACTCTTTAGATTCTGGAGTAGTTCCTGAGGATTGGCGAGTAGCAAACGTAACCCCACTTTTTAAGAAGGGAGGAAGAGAGAAAATGGGGAATTACAGACCAGTTAGTCTAACATCGGTAGTGGGGAAACTGCTAGAGTCAGTTATTAAAGATGGGATAGCAGCACATTTGGTAAGTGGTGAAATCATTGGACAAAGTCAGCATGGATTTACGAAAGGTAAATCATGTCTGACGAATCTTATAGAATTTTTCGAGGATGTAACTAGTAACGTGGATAGGGGAGAACCAGTGGATGTGGTGTATCTAGACTTCCAGAAGGCTTTCGACAAGGTCCCACATAAGAGATTAGTATACAAACTTAAAGCACACGGCATTGGGGGTTCAGCATTGATGTGGATAGAGAACTGGCTGGCAAACAGGAAACAAAGAGTAGGAGTAAACGGGTCCTTTTCACAATGGCGGGCAGTGACTAGTGGGGTACCGCAAGGCTCAGTGCTGGGACCACAGCTATTTACAATATATATTTAATGATCTGGATGAGGGAATTGAAGGCAATATTTCCAAGTTTGTGGATGACACTAAGCTGGGGGGCGGTGTTAGTTGTGAGGAGGATGCTAGGAGACTGCAAGGTGACTTGGATAGGCTGGGTGAGTGGGCAAATGTTTGGCAGATGCAGTATAATGTGGATAAATGTGAGGTTATCCATTTTTGGGCAAAAACGGGAAAGCAGACTATTATCTAAATGGTGGCCGATTAGGAAAACGGGAGATACAGCGAGACCTGGGTGTCATGGTACACCAGTCATTGAAAGTAGGCATGCAGGTACAGAAGGCAGTGAAGAAAGCGAATGGTATGTTAGCTTTCATAGCAAAAGGATTTGACTATAGGAGCAGGGAGGTTCTATTGCAGTTGTACAGGGTCTTGGTGAGACCTCACCTGGAGTATTGCGTACAGTTTTGGTCTCCAAATCTGAGGAAGGACATTCTTGCCATAGAGGGAGTGCAGAGAAGGTTCACCAGACTGATTCTTGGGATGTCAGGACTGTCTTATGAAGAAAGACTGGATAGACGGTTTATACTCTCTAGAATTTAGGAGATTGAGAGGGGATCTTATAGAAACTTACAAACTTCTTAAGGGGTTGGACAGGCTAGATGCAGGAAGATTGTTCCCGATGTTGGGGAAGTCCAGGACAAGGAGTCACAGCTTAAGGATAAAGGGGAAAGCCTTTAAAACCGAGATGAGAAAAACTTTTTTCCCCACAGAGAGTGGTGAATCTCTGGAACTCTCTGCCACAGAGGGTAGTTGAGGCCAGTTCATTGGCTATATTTAAGAGGGAGTTAGATGTGGCCCTTGTGGCTAAGGGGATCAGAAGGTATGGAGAGAAGGCAGGTACGGGATACTGAGTTGGATGATCAGCCATGATCATATTGAATGGCGGTGCAGGCTCGAAGGGCCGAATGGCCTACTCCTGCACCTAATTTCTATGTTTCTATGAGTACCCAGAGAAATTCCTTGGGTTACTGGGAGAACACGCAAACTCCACACAGAGAGCATCTATGGTCAGGATTACACCAGTGTCTCTGACTCTGTGAAGTAGCTCTCTACCAGTTGCACCACTATGCCGCCTATTATACTGATACTAAACTTTATAAATGGTCTAACCGCCACATTTAAAGGTGTTAATACATGTTGATTATATTTATTTTACCTGTTAGTTAGAGGCATTGGTGTCTCAAGGATTTCTGTTTGAAAAATATGATTCTCCATCAGTCTTCGAAACAGGAGAGCTTCCTCCACGCGAAAAGGGTTTAGTAACATCAATCTCTTCTTGCAGGCTACAACCCATCCATTGTGGGAAGTCAAGCAATTAATGAGATGAAGTCTTTCACCACCTGTCTCATGGGTTTGGGAAAGTTGCTCAAGTTGTTTTTTTAAAACACTCAACGAAAATGGAACATCTATTGTCTTGCAAGGAAGTTCCGTACTGGTTTTGTTATGGATTTGTGACTGGAAAAGTTTATCCAATATTTGTTGGTTTGAAAGCGGTGCATTTTGTTTGTGCTTCTTAGCAACCTTAAAAGCTTGGGCTAGTTTTGGCTGTTGTTCTTTGCTTTGTGGATTTTCTTCCATGGCTTTTTTCAGCTGTACATTGTATCTGTCTAGGTCTTTAGCTGCTTTGTCCTCGTACCTAAAGAAATATTATACTATTTGAACTTGCAGATTGAAAAACATACAAAGCAAAATCAGGTTTTTTATGGCACACATTTTTGTATACTCAAAAAACAACATCAAACTGTTTAAGAGCAAACAAGTCTAGGTCACTGCAGCGAGTTACATCTTCCCAGTGTATTAACCAGGCAAAACTGTGCACCATCTCACATATGATTTAAGAAACTGATCACTACAACTTAATTTCACTGAGCAAGGAATGAAGTGCTAGAAAACATAGAATAGTGCAACCCAGAAACAGGCCCTTCTGCACATAATGTCTGTGCTAACCATGATGCTAAATACCATCTGTTTGTACATGAACTGTATCCCTCCTCTCCCAGTCCACTCATGTGTCTCACTAATGCCTCTGAAACATTGCTAACATATCTGCTACATATCTGCTACTATCACCTCCCTTGGCAGCATGTTCCAGGTATTTACC